>NC_061087.1:45549165-45556665 GCF_015104395.2 Macrobrachium nipponense | reverse complement strand
TCAAGTGCCATTTTTTGTCACGTGAGGGATTTTGAACACCCTATAGTCTGGAATTCAGCTACAGTCGTTTTTAGAAGTTCATCAATGCATGACAGATTGTTAGTTGAAGGTTGCCTCATTAGTTCTTTTAATAAAATGAATATGAGCGATGGTCTTTTTAAGATGGACGAATTGTTAAAAAGTTTTATTCTTGATGATTTAAAAGTTAAACAAGTTGTTAGATATTTTACAAACAGATAGTTTTGTACTGTGATTTTAGTAACTACATATTTCCGTTAAGTATGTCTTTTGTTTTGAACAATGTTTATTTGCATACTTAAGTAGGTTGTTGACTTGTTATATTATTTGTGGCCTCATGTTGCTTTCTTGTATAAGTTGTTCGCTTAAAATTGTTCAGTACCCTGAAGATGACTTTGGAATAAAAGTTGAAAGTCTTGGTACCTCCTTCTTTCATTTTCACGTGAGGATCTCTTATATACTTCACCCACGTATCAGGCAATATGCAGATGTATTATACAGTCTTTGTATAATATATATATATATATATATATATATATATATATATATATATATATATATATATATATATATACGTACATATATATTTACAATATCACTTACACAATTTTTATATGCTTCAATACAATTACTAACAGGACCTCATTGAAAGTGGATTGTATCTAGGGGAGATATTTATTTCAAAAGTTACAAGCTTTCCAGGACTAACAGTCCTCATTGTCAAGTATCTGTTGAATGGATTTCCTTATGCTGGCTTCCTTAATCCTATAATTACCCTTATTCTCCTGGGTTGCCTCCCCCTCATGAACTTTGCCTTTCTCTGCCTGCCGCTTCTTCCAGATGGGTAATGTCCCTTTGATCTCTTGTGTTTTTGCGCCTCTTTTCCATTGTAAAAAAAAAAAAGGAATACATTTTAGTTGGCTGTCTTCAAGTCTGTTTCCAGTGTTGCCTTCAACACATCGTTTGCGCATGTCATAAAAGGCATTCTCTACAATCAGTTTGGTCGCTTTGTTTGTGTTCCTGGACAAAAAGCTCATATCTTCCAAATCTATATTGTGTTCTTTTTCCCAGTGAAATGGCATAATTTCACAGGAATGGATGGTGAGACTCTGACGTTTTCTCATTGTTTCGATCCTATTAGGATATGGAGAACCATGAAATGTCGGGTGACACCTTGTCACCGCTGGGAGATTTTTTTAAACGACCGAAAATAAAATAATTATTTTTGGCATAAATTTTAGATCGGCACTAATACCATGTAAATTTTTTTGTCTTTTTCGTTTTTGAAATGTGTTTACCAGATAGCTCTTAAACATTCAAAATGTGTTGGATATGCGTTAGAAATTATAATTATGAATTCAGTAATTCGTAGAACTTCAGATTATAATTTTTCTTTTTCAGAGTTTATGATAAGGTGAAATTTATGAAGACGTTTCTTGTATAAGGATTTAAGAACTTCACATAAAGGTTGGTTTAACAGTTTTTTCATGAATTATCAGCCGTGTGTTCCTTAGTTTAAATATTAGCATATTGTTGAATATACCGCTGATATAGGCTACATCTGTTCACCTTTCTCTTTTATAACCTATTTGGTATATCAGCTAGTGAATTATCACCATTTAATTTTTCATGAGCAACAAATTTCAGAGAAAAACATTTCTTTTCCAGAATGAAGGATTGTTTTTTTCAAAAGATCATCCCTTTTGTAAAGACACTTCAAGTGATATTAAGGAAACATCAACAAATAGAATTATCAAAGCAAGTAAAAAGAGTGGTGATGAATTGTACCACAGCTTGGCTCCAGATACAACAATGGAACCTCACAAAGACTGTATAATACATCTCTGCATATTGCCTGATACTTAAAGAAACATCAGAAGCAATCACCCATTTCCCCAACTTCCCCTAAGAGAAAGAAAAGAAAAGAAACAAGGCAATTCATGTTTAAAAAACATTGTATATTTTGTGGATATGACTGTCCAATTATATCTGATCCACGCCATCCTGAAAGGTGGGACAAGGCATCATTATGCTGCACATCAGACTGTGGTGATAAACAAAAACCTTTAAAGAAGCTTTATTAAATGCTTGTAAATTGCATAATGATCATTCTGCAGATGGCCGATACCACCGAAAATACTATTAAAAGTTTGTTAAACCAAAATACTGAAGCAGAGAGATCATCTTCAGATATGAGTGACATGGATAATACTGCTGCACTTACATGCTTGTATATCTGAAATGAAAAGAGACTATTCCCAGACATGGAATTCAGTTAATCTTCATCAAGTTTATATTGCCTATGGTGGAAACCTTCAGCGTCATCAGTTTGTGAACTCCATTATAGATATATGAGAAAATGAGTGCATAGTGCTGTCTGCTTATAGTTACGCTAGTATTATTATTCATAAATCATCTGCTAGAAAAGCCGTCTCAAAAACGATATAGCTTCAGCACCAGACAGTGAAACCTTGTCTTGTGTACTACAAAATATATCTAAAAGTTTAGATAAAGATGCCCTGCCTTCAATAATGAAAGGAAATATCATCACCAGATTGTTACAAACATAATATACTCATTCCTTCTACGATTAATCCAATAGCTAATTTCAAGATCTGTGCACAATACCGTGGCTACTGCTGCAACTCACAAAAAGAATTCTGAGGAGGGTTTATTCAATGAAACTGATATCCTGATACTGGTCATGTCAGTTAATTTTGATGCTAATATCAATTCACCAAATGGTCTTAAGACTAATCATGCTACTGCACTTCTAGCTAAATGATGTGGGATCATACAAGCAACTGACAAAGATAGATCTTTTCAGGATGATGTGATACTTAGACTGTCAGTGGATGAAATAAAAGAAGAATCTGTAGCAGGTATAGAATACTGCCTATATGTTGGACCACAGAAACCTCCCATGCCTGATGAAGTTGACGAGAAACCTGGTTTACCCCAGTCTTTAGCAGACTCACAAAATGTAAGTCTAAGTCGTGCAAGGATGCTTGATCATGGTTTTTTTTTCTATAAGTAATTATTGGGGGTGTCCCAGAATTTGGAGGGTATAACATAAAGTTGCAAGAGACCAAGGACACTTTCTGCGACCTGCCACTGTAACACAGTATCAGCAGCTTTCGGACATAAAGCCAGCTGATCCTAGTTCTATGCTCAATGTAATAAAAAAATGCCTGGATGTGAGTGAAAAATTTAATCAAGATTATGTCATTATCACAAATGATTTGTAACTGTACAAGGAAGTAGCTAAGCTGAAATTCCGCTCTCCCCACTCTTTAGGTAAACTGATTAGCAGGTCTCGTGGAATTATGATTATGAGGTTTGTTGGTTGTGTAGGTAATTTAATGGCTGGATATTCTCAGATCAGCATTGGGTGGTGTTTCAAAGATGCTTACTGAAGATGACTTCCAAAATAATATCAGATCCCTGCACATAGTAGTAGAATAAATACTGCATCCCATTATATGTACAAAATCTACCTATAGGGACTTAATAGCAGATCATGAAGCCTGTTCTACCAGAAGCAAAACAGTAAAACTTTGGGTAGACAATTTAATTAAGCCTGTTATGATCATGATGATATCTGTGAGAGCAGAGCAAGAAGGGGACTAGCTGCTGCACCTATGGTCTGTCGAATCTATGTTGCCATATTTTTACTCAGCCAAACACAATCTATGCCAGATATGCACAACTTTACTTATGTGAAACGCAAAGGCTTCCAGAAGATATCCAGGTCAAATCCTTGAATGGAAATCAAGTCACTTGTCATACTGCAGGTTTATGGAATGGAATGTGGTCTGACATGTTTATAGAGACTACTTTCATGAGGTAAGGCCACGGTCCATCAGGCATTATTAGTAATGCACTGAATCGACAAAGCATCAAGAGATGGGCTATGAGTCTTCACATGTGCAGTCAACTAATAAATGATAATGCTTCAGTTATTGAGGAGAATCCAAAGGGACCAAAAACCATCTATAAAGAAGAAAGTAAAATAAAATTAAGTATGGCACAAAGGACAGGTTGAAAATAATGTTTATAGTTATTAATTATTTTCTTAATATGCTTAATTTCAGGTGGTTTCTATAGCTGCAGTAAAAAAAAAAGTGTCCATATTGGGGAAATGCCTTTGTCTGATACAGAACTGATATACTCCAGGGTGATAGGTTCAAATGCAACTCGCAATGTTGATTTTAGTGATGTAATAGCGCATGAACTTGCTCCAATACCCACATCATTGTTCCCAGAGTCTAGTGAAATGCCTATTCCCACAAATAAAGCCACTCTGAAAAACAAGCTCAAAGTTGAACAGTCTGGGCGACTATTAAAGCCGAATGTAGTTGTGATAGCTATGCTATCATGTGGGTAATAACTTGGCATAATGCAGGAACTGTTAGGGACTATTGTAATGCTTCTTGGACTTACTGGAAAGACTTGATAAGAGTGATGTATATATTATTTTTGATCAATACAATGAAGACAGTATCAAAAAGGGTACAAGAAAGTCAAGAGCCAAGTCAAGTGGTAGAAAATATAAACTTAGTATGATTAGCCCTCTCCCTAGTCAAAGTGTGACTCTCTCTATCATCAAAAGCAAAATTCAGGTCATTCAGTACATTGTTTAGAGACTGACAAACAAAGCTGTAGAAAGAAGTCACAAAAATAAGTTAGTGGTCACTGGGCCTTCTCCATTCTCCTTTCTTATTCAGAATGGTCAAGAGGAACCACATGAGGACCTTCACAATACTCAAGAAGAAGCTGATGTCATAATAACTATGCGCTCCTCTATTTGATAAAGGCTGGGGTTGATAATATCATCATAATACATGATGATACAGATGTTTTTGCACTCTTATTACTCCATTACACAAACATAAACATAGTCAAATAAACATCAAGGCTACTGTTGAAAAACACCATCCCCTAGTTTCAAACATTTTAGCAGCACATGCTTTATCTGGTTGTGACACAACATCACAACTATCTGGAATAGGAGAGGCAACTGTTGTAAATGTTTTAAAGCAAGGTTACCAGATTGCTGGGCTTGGCAATATCAATGTAAACTTGTCAGATGTAATACAACATGCAACTACACTCATAACACTCTGCTGCAGCATATTGTCAAAAGCCTCTGACACTGATTTTGACATTAGGTATGCGGTATGGCAGAAATAAATTTGTATGAGCTCCCCAGCTAAAGACACTGCCTCCAACAGCAGCCGCATTTAGATACCATGTTTAACAGTGTCATCTACAGGCTGCCCAATGGGTATATGCTGACAAAGCCAATCCACCCATTATGGACCTAGCTGACTATGGGTGAGAATTTGACCCTACTCAAACTTTTCTAGGCCCAGTTATTACACTCAAAGGAGTATCATGTGATCCAGAATATATTATGCAGCTTATTATATGTTCTTATAATATTGAAGGGAATACATGTGGAAGTGCAAATTGCAGTTGCATGAAGGCATCTCTAGCATGTACATTGTTTTGTCAATGTAAAAGCTCAGTTGACTTTGAACCGATTAACTAAACTGATGACAGAAAGAATTGAAAAAGAAGAAGAAAGAAATGAAGAGGAGGCTATTCTTAGAAACATTTTAAGTGATAGCTAGCTAAATGCAGTACCAATCTTTCACAATTTGTACAATATAATAATGATAACTATTTACATCTTCAATCTATTTTTCATGAGGATTTTTTTCTGAACATAAGTAATTTTCTTCTCAAAGATGGCCTTGTTTCTTTTTCGAAATAACAACTAGTAAAACTATTTATCTGTTTGATAGAAGAAATTAATAAAAATGTCAGGCGGAAGTATAAACTTGTACAGATTTTTTGTTCACGTGAATACTTCAAACTTACTTAATTAAAATTTTCCCCAGAGGTGACAGTTTTTTAATTGTTATATCCTATAGTATTGGAAAATGCAAAAAAAGGGGGTTTTCCACATTAACACATCATGTGAAATTTTCATTAGACAGAATGGTTTGAAACAAAGAGGTGGACAAATTAGGTAAAGGAACATAAACGTTATGAAATGTGGATGACATCTTGATTATTTATAAAGGAAAAAGGGAAGAACTGCACAAGTTCCTAGAAAACATAAATAAACTAAATGAATAAATCAAGTTCACAATAGAAGAAGAGAAGGAGGGAGAAATCCTTTTCTTATGTACTGGTAAAGAGGGAAGGGGAAAGTTTAAGATTTAAGGTACACAGGAAGAAGACACTCCAATTCATGTGCAATAGTGTCCAAGGACCCTGTTTAACTAAAAGGAGAGAATCCTAACTGGTAATGGGACCTACCTTCGATGTCCCCATTTCCTGCCCTCTCTGCATAGTTGAAATCAATAATTAAATCTTTATTTTCCCCAAAATAGCTACTATGAAAATGAAATAAAATGAATCTAAAATCCCAAAACCATGAGACACCATTACTGTTCTTCATAATCATATTGAATAGAACTATCACCACTTATTCTCACTGTCAAATAAACCAATCATTCTTTCTCAAATAAATGTCTAGAGAATTCATTTTCAGTAGTGACAACCTATTATCCATCTGTAAAAGAAACCACAATTGTTAAGTACCAAGTAAATAAAGAGAATGGATAAATGTTTTCCTGGATTTCAAGTACCCTTACACTTTTAAAGTTTCAATGTCTTTTTCTCTTCCACTTTACCTTATTCGATGGACCTTCTGCCTCCCTTGTCCTACCATTGTCTCTTGTGACCACCACTAGAGTTTTTCACCTAATTCCCCCATTAATCACCATGTAGAGTTTTTATTCTATTTATTTGCTCTAATAGACGTATGAACTTACGCACGCTACTGAACGCACTAATGTATGTATGCTATTCTACTCTGATGTACACGCATTTCCATTACTCATGTACACGTCCTATTTAGTGCACTGACGTCACAAACATGTGATTCCGAAAATTAACTAGGTCATTTGCATGCCCGCAATCTCACCAATGCAATAGGTAGTGTTACGACCTTTGTCTCATTTGAATATCCTGAGGATTCACTGTTTATAAGTTTTCCAAAACTTCAAAACACTCGAGGCTGTACTATTTTCGCATCCAACTGCTTGTCCCTCATTCTCGACTTGATTCCCACTTATTACATACCAGTACCTTTTACACATACATACATAGGTTCTCCAGTCATAAGAAAGAGATTAAAATGGGAGTAATGACAGGGTTGCCATCAGGGCTTTTAGGATTTGCAGTCCCAAATCCTTGGAAAAAGAGCTGGAATACCTGAGGGAGAGTTTTAGGAGATTAGGATACCCTAAGTACCGGTGGGAGCGGGCACACATTAATGAATGAAAAAACTATTTTGGGGAGAAGGAAGGGACAGAAAAGGAACATTTGAAAGGGAAGAAAATAATCATAGTCCCGGACAACACCACTATTACACCCTTCAACAGGAAGCTATATAATTTCAAATTA
>NC_061087.1:45536665-45539165 GCF_015104395.2 Macrobrachium nipponense | reverse complement strand
ATGATACTGGGGAGTGGTGAGTGGTAATTATTTTGGAGTTATGGGGTGTGGCAATAACGATAAATACTGGGGAAATGGCAATATTAATGCTCTTACTTGAGATATTTATGGAGAGTTATTATTTCTATTACTGGAGATATTTTAAGGGGAGGTACTTAAGTAGAATTATCATTACTTGAGATATTTTTGGGGGGGATTCTGTCAGAGTCATGGTGTTAATAATTTTTGGGGTATGTGCCAATGATTTTATGGGTGGTGATATCAATTTCTGGTGAATTTTGTTGAATTTGATGATACTGATAGTTGGTGATTCTGATACTTGATACTTGTGAATTGGCAAGTACTGATATTTGGTGATACTGGCGAGTGCTGATGTTAGGCGAGTACTAATATTTGGTGATACTACTGACACTGGCGAATTCTGATACTGATAATTCTGGTACTGGCGTTAATTTTTTTATACTAACATAGGTGTTGTAATGATTATTAAGGGTGGTGATGTTTTTTTTGTGAATGTAGGAGGAACTAACGACACATTTTTTTTTTTTTTTTTTGTTTTTTTTTTTTTTTTTTTTTTATGAGTTCAGCAGAAAATTGCTTGAATTCTACGTGAGTCTCAGGTATTACAGGTGTCATGGAAAAAGTTATCAGTGCCATTAGTTTTTCTTTTCCTTTTTTAGTCGTTAGCCATCGCCGACGTAAGTTTTTTTTTTTTTTATCACGGGCTCGTTTGAATTTATTTTTCTCTCCAGTTTGTGTGATTTTTTAATATCTTAGTTTGTGACTTGGAGTCATTGTTCGGGAATGTGTTTATGATTTCAGCTGTTTGCTGCTGCAGAGAGATTTATGGGAGAATTTTTTTTGCATTTTCGAATGTATGCATAGTGGCACTACATCGTTTTTTTTTCTGGATATTTGTGTTCTGGAAATTGTTGGCCTTTTGCACAATTGTGTTTGTAGCAACTTTGCCAGAGATAGGAAACTTGGTTAAGTTTCTTTTGGCCTATGCCATAATGCATGTGGGGAAGTCTTTGCTAGACACTTTGAATTTGGAGTTTTGTTATAATAAGTTAGGGCACACTGATGATTTTTTCTAGAATTTCCTGGGCAATTTTATTTGCCAAGTTTTTGCCTTTCTCAGCAGTTATGCTAAACAGAGAGTTTATAGTTTTTTACTATAACATTGAGTTAATTTCCTGGAGAATTGGAGATATAAGAGGAGATATAATATTTTGGCCATTTGATATTTTTTATTTTGTTGGAGATATTCCACAGTTTAGGCCTATGGTGGTGAGAGCTATGTTTAGTTCAATTATTTTGTAGCCATTTTTGTTGCAAATAGAAACCTTTATTAGGAGACATGGGGCAATATTTTCGAGTGTATCAGCTAGATGCTTTGAGTGCATTTTTTTTGAAGATGGAGTTACGTTCTTGATTATCCTGCTTGGAGTGTAATAATCCTTTTTTGGAGACTTGTTTAATTCCACATGTGATTATTGGTGAGATAGAGGGAATATGGTGATGTGGGGTTATTAATTAAATGGGGGGAAATATTTTTATCATCGGAGTGGTGTAATTATTAATATGGCTATACATATATTTATATATATGGGGATGGCGTTAATCTTTGGGGGTGACTTTCTTTTGTGGTTTCGATTTTTGGAGTTGAATTTCTGGGGTTTTACGAGCCAAGAGAGGGGTTCGGTGGTTCTTTTGGTTTCGTGACTAATTGGAGGCGAGTGGCATTACTGCATTGTGGTTCTAAGGAGACGTCACATTCTTTATATTCACCAGTGAGTTATTTTTGGCAACATATAATTGCTGAATTGTGAGTTTACCATAGTTTTTATATCCCGAATAGGTGATAATTTGTTTATATAATTGGGCAGTATCATGTGGGAGTTATGTCTTTGAGACAATTTTTGAGCACCTTAGTCATATCCTGGAGATAATTATGTGAAATGTGCTTATGTAATGTCAGTATAGAAAATTTTTTTTAGAATCATGAGTTTCTGAAGTTGCAAGTCAGACAAAACTTTTCTATACTGCAGTTCGAGCACCTGATGTGTTCACAGGTGGATTTTTGCTGACAATACTGTGACGAGTCTGGTTGCTGACTCTTCTCCTCTAGTGTTGATTACTCAGAGTTTTGCACTATACTGAGAGATGCTGATTTTGGTATTTCACGGAGATGTATCTACGTAAGGGGATTGTTTCCGGCTGTGTCCGATAGATGGAAAAGTTGCTGTAGCAAAATTCCATGACGATACATATTGCATTTATGGGGAAAAGTTGGGTTATATATATTATATACATTGTGTGATGGGGAAAGTTCACTTATTGTTATCTTTTTTTTTATTTTTCTTTTTTTCATTTTCCTACGAGAGATGTAATTGGGGTTGAACTTTAAATAGCATTTCTTTCTGGATGGGAGATGTGATTTGTTGGGGTGTGTGAATTGCATGAAATGGGCGTTTGACATTACATCTCATTGAGATTA
>NC_061087.1:45474165-45531665 GCF_015104395.2 Macrobrachium nipponense | reverse complement strand
GGATACAAATCAGACGCCGGTAAAGAATCTGCAATGCATTGCGTATCACAGGATAAGAATTTGTTTGAAAAATTCATTTGTAACGGTACAATATCATTGCACAGTAGTGATAAACCCATTAAAGTAAGAATGTTAAGGGATACAGGTTCAAACCAAAGCATTTTAATTAAAAGTGTTGTTCCAAATCTCACATTGCTTGATGAAAATGTCTTAGTCAGGGATTTAACTGACGCTAAACTATTGCCGCTTACAGAAGTGTTCATGGATTGTCCGTATCTAACTAGTAAAGTAAAAATGGCTGTTAGAGAAGGGAATTTCCCCTTGCCAAATGTACAAGTGTTACTTGGTAACGATCTTGCTGGAGAACTGTTGTTACCCAATCTGATAATGTATGAAACTCCTGGAATAATAGAGGAAAGTGAGAATGAAAGAGATCGTGAGTGCGAAAAAGAGGAAAATGAAAAGGAGTCAAAAGTGGAGGGTTGTGTTAATGTGACGACCCGCAGTATGGTTAATAATGATCGAGTGAAAGTAAGTGTACCCAACCTCGCAGATAAAGTACAAATGAACAAGAAAAGCCTTGTAAAGTTACAGAGAGAAGATCCAACTTTAAAGGGTGTTTATAAGCAAGCATTGGAGAAAGGAATGGAAAAGGTACCTGGATATTACTTTAAGGATGATGTACTTTTCAGGTTATATAGACCTCCTAGGCTGGGTAATGATGAAACCTGGAGTGACAGAACAGTTAATAGTCCCTCATGATTTACGTAAAGATTTATTGGAGCTCGCTCATAATGTTTATTCACATTTTGGAATTACTAAAACTTACAACCGCTTAGCATATGATTTTTTCTGGCCTAAAATGAAGGCGGATGTTGTAAATTTCATTAAACATTGTCATATTTGTCAAATTGCCGGTAAACCTAATAAGGTTATACCAAAGGCACCTTGAATCCTATTATTGTACCTCATTGAGCCCTTCCATCGAATTATCCTAGATTGTGTAGGTCCACTGCCTAAGACAAAGAAAGGTAATCAATATCTTGTGACTATAATGTGCCCTACCTCACGATTTCCTATTGCACTTCCAGTCAAGAATATTTCCTCTAAAAATGTTCTTAACCACTTACTCAAAGTATTTACAACTTACGGGTTTCCTAAGGAAATCCAGTGTGATAGGGGTACCAATTTTACTAGTGATGTTTTTCAGAAAACTCTGAATGAGTTGTGTATAAAACAGTGTCTCTCATCTCCTTATCACCCAGAATCTCAGGGAGCATTAGAACGGCATCATCAGACTTTAAAGTCGTTGCTTAGGAAATTTTGTATTGAATCTGAATCTGATTGGGATGAAGGCATAGACTATTTACTATTTGTAATTAGGGAAGTACCTTCTGAGTCTCTAGGTGTATCCCCTTTTGAAATGCTATACGGTCGTAAAGTACGTGGTCCTTTACAAGTAGTTAAAGATAAGTTACTTGACAAGTATAACGTAGAGGCTATAACAGTGAGTCAGTACCTACAGAAATTAAAGGGAAATATTAATAAGATTCATAAATTTGCCCTAAACAACTTGTGTAAAAATCAAGAAGAGATGAAAATTAGGTATGATAAAAACAGTAAAGATAGGAAGTTTAATGTGGGAGATTTAGTCTTGGCCTTCTATCCCATTACTGGTTCTCCTTTTAAAAGTAAGTTTTCTGGCCCTTATGTTATACAGAAACGTTTAAATAATCAGAATTATATCATAAAAACTCCAGATAGACGTAAAAGCACTCAGTTAGTCCATGTCAATATGCTTAAAGAATATCATGCCGATTCCTCTGCTGCTCTATTTTGTTCCAGAGACACAGATATTGTAAAACAAAAGTCCACCACCTTAAAGGATGTAAATTCTTTAGGCCTAAATGAAATCCCATCTTGGGCTGACTTTTCTAATAAAGAAATCTTAGAATCTCTTCCGCAGTATCTACAGCACCTAAATGAGGAGAACAACGGTGTGATATTAAGAATCTGCTACGACAGTATGAAGATGTATGCAGTGATAATCCCCGAGAATGCAGTGTTATTTCTCACGACATTGAGTTATTGCCAGGAACTCGTCCTATACGACAAAACTACTATCGAACCAACTTTGAAAAACGGAAGGTAATGCAAGAAGAGGTAGAGTATCTACTGAAGCATAAACTTGCTGTGCCTAGCAAGTCTCCTTGGGCTTCTCCTTGCTTACTAGTGCCCAAGTCTAATGGTAAGGTCAGGTTATGTACAGACTATAGAAAATTAAATTCGGTAACCATAAAAGACAGTTATCCCCTGCCACGTATTGATGATATACTGGACTCCATTGGTAAGTCGAAATATTTAACCCAAGTCGATATGCTGAAGGGTTATTATCAAGTCCCATTGTCAGGGAGAGCGAAGGAGATGTCCGCCTTTATTACTCCCTTTGGGTTGTTCCAATATGAAAGACTTCCTTTTGGTCTGTGCAACGCACCTGCCACATTTCAGAGAATGATAAATGATGTCATAAGAGATCTGGATGGGGTTTACGGTTACTTGGATGACATTCTTGTAGTATCTGACACATGGGAGGAACATCTTTGTAAACTTAAAGCACTTCTTGATAGATTTAGAAGGTTGGGTTTGACAATAAATCTTGCTAAATCAAACTTTGCTAAAGCTCGTGTAAAGTACTTGGGACATGTTATTGGAAGCGGGGAAATCTTGCCTAAAACCACTAATATAGAAGCTATATTAAATTATCCCGTACCTACAAACAGAAAAGAAGTAATGAGATTCATTGGAATGACCTCTTATTACCGTAGATTTTGCAAGAATTTCAGTAATGTAGCTCATCCGTTGATAAACTTGACTAGTACCAAGACTAAATTCGTATGGGATGAATCTTGTCAAGACTCCTTCAAACAGATCAAAAGCCTACTTTGCTGTAAACCAGTATTAACAACTCCTGATCCTTCAAAACCTTTTGTTTTCCAGGTAGATGCATGTGACTACGGTGTTGGTGCTGTCCTCCTACAAGAGAAGCCTGAAACTAACTTGCTTCACCCTGTGTCTTACTATTCATGCAGGTTGGAGAAAGAACTCCTAGCTATAGTACAAGCCTTGCAGAAATATGAAGTCTACGTTTCCACAAATAACCCCATTACTGTGTACACCGACCACAACCCCCTCGTCTTCTTGAACAGAGCTCGAAATGTGAACCAGAAAATTTTAAGATGGTCTCTCTACTTGCAAAACTTCAATATCAGTGTTCAGCACATTCGTGGTCAAGACAATCGTATAGCTGATGCACTGTCAAGAACACCCGTACCAGGGAATATCGTACCTTCATAGGTTACGATCTCTTCAGCGGGGAGGAGATGTCAAGTACCGGCTTTCTTCATTAATTAAACGGATCCGTGTACATATTGTATATACCTAAATAAATAACTAATGGTAACCTTCTTTCGTAATAAGTACGAAATCTTGAAATTAAGTTAAAATGTAGCTCTCCAGTATCCTTGTAAAACTTACCTTCTGATTCCCCCTCCTGTCTCGTTCTCCTTACTCCCCCTCTCTCCCCATCCCCCCCCACACGTTTTCCTTCGCTCTGGCTTATTTGCCACCTGTGTGTCTCGTCCCAGCTCCTGCCTCGTAAGCGCTTGTTAAGAACTTCTCTGATCATTGTGAGTACGGTTATTATACCATATGATATTTTGGATTTGGTATTGGGCAGAATATTTAGTTTATTATGTTGGTTATGTTAATTAATTGGTAATGTTTTGATATGTTAAGTTTTGTTAATTAAATGTAATTGTTTTATTGTTTTTTCCATATAACCTATTGTTAATTTTGTGGATTTAACTTGAACCTTGACTATATATATATATATATATATATATATATATATATATATATATATATATATATATATGTGTGTGTGTGTGTTTTCGGCGGAGTTCCTCAGTTTCACAATTTTTGTTGTAGGCAATCGTCGCCTTTGTGGCATTGACTTCTTTGATGCAGACCTTTTTATATTTCTCCAGTATTCTGGATAAATATACAGTTTCGTGGCGTGTTTTCCATTAATTGCTACGGCCCGTTTAGCCATGTCTCGGGCTTTCTCAAGCAAGAATTAATATATACAGACATCTTCTGCTCTATTTATACTAGCAGGATTGGATTAGGGGCAGTTGCTATATTTCTCATTTACAATGTTTGGTTTACAAATTGCAATGGGGTTGTTAGTTATTTACATATTACATGCTAAGTTATTAAATGTTCTCTATATCTTATATCCCTATTAAAATTATTGATTTTTTCCTCTGGTTTGGCTCCATTTGGCATTATTAACCTTGATCTGGGATCATAACGCCAAATTGATGGTGTAACCATGAGTTTCCTGACCCATCCCCCACCCACTGGCCGTTCTTATGGCGAACAAGTACATGGCAAATTTAGAAGACACTCTTTTCAATAATCACCAGAAACCAGAAATTGATGCCAGATACATCGATGATATTTTAATTGCAACAAACAACAGAAAGATATTCAGACTTTAAAAGACATCTTCACAAAAAAATCTGCACTAAACTTCACCAGAGACACAGCATAGACCAAAAACTTCCATTCTTAGATGTACTAGTAAACAACGAAATAAACAAATATATCACACAGGTATACTCCAAGGGTACTAACATCGGACGCTGCCTGAACTGGAGCGGCGAATGCCCTAAAGCCTATAAACGGTAGGTAACCGGCTCATGTGAACGGCGGGTCTTCACCCGTTGCCCACGTGCAAGACGACACAGTTACTCAAAAACAAACGATTTGAGGACAACACGATATGATCAGGAATACGCAAACTTTTTGTCAGACACTACAAGCAAGACAACACCATAGACCAACACGACGAAAAGACAAGACAGTAGATAACAATATACTACCAAACTAACTTTTAACAACGATTATAACAACAACAGCAACATCATTAAGAAGATCATTAAAAAGAACGTCAAGCGGAGAGCCCCCTATACCGACATAAACATACGGGTGTATGCAAACCGAACCTGCTTGCATAACTTGCAGTGAAAAATAGCACACGCGCACCCACACCTGAGGAGATGACCACTGATGCAGTTTATGAATTCATTTGCCCCGAAGAGGAATGCAGTCCTTCCAGAAAAACTACATTGGGAGAGCATCTACAAATCTCAGACAAAGATTACTTACCCACAGAAACACAGGAGCCATCTTCCAATACTACACAAACACAAGAAACCATTATTACAAGAATTGACAAATAATGCTAAAATGAAATACAGAGGTAATTAATATTGGGACATAACAATGACTGAAACAGTTTTTACAGCCACAAGCGAACCAAGTTATATACACAAACCGAAGCTGATCGTTCACTACCGTCTCGACGCCAAATGGAGCAACGCCAGAACACCACGCAGGAAGAAATCGATAATTTTCCTAGGGATATAAGATGTAGAAAAAGAATGTAGAACTAATACTGTAACATAGTCTTAACATGTAAAAACATATTATGTAAATATTATGTAAACAACTAACCTCCCCATTGAAATTTGTAAAACAAACATTGTAAATGAGAAATGTGACACCCAACCCTAATCCAATCCTGCCAGTATCAATATAGCAGTGGATGTCTGTAGCTATATATTAATCCTTGTTTGCGAAAGCCAGAGACAAGGCGAAAAGAATCATAGCAATAAATGGGAAATACACCATCAATCTCTATAATTATCCAAAACTGAAGAATTCTTGATAGCATTAGTAAGGAAACATAAAAAAGCCTGCATCAGAGAAGTCAGTGTCAAAAAAATTTAAATTTATATATATATATATGATATATATATATATATATATCTATATTATACATATATATAGATATATATATATATATATATATATAGTATATTATGTATATATATATATATATATATATATATATATATATATGATATATATATATATATGTATATATATGTCTTATATATATATATATATATAAGAATATATATTATAATATATATATTATATATATATCTATATATATATATAATATAGAATATATATATAGATATAGATATATATAGATATATATATATATATATATATATATATATATATATTATATATATGTTATAATAAGATATATATATATAATATATATATATATATATATATATCTATATATAATATATGATATATATATATAGATATATATATATAATATCTATATATATTATATATATATATCTATCTATATATAGAATTATAGTTATATATATATATATCTATCTATATATATATATATATCTATTCTATAATATATATATTAATAATAATAAGATATATAGATGATATATATATCTATAATAGATATATATATATATATATATATATATATATATATATATCTATATAGATACATAGTAGAGAGATATATTCGATATATATATAATAGATATATATATATATATAGATATTATATCATATATGTAGATATAGGGTGATATGATATGTATATATATATATATATATGATATATATAGATATAGTATATATATATATATATTAGATAGCTATTATAGGTATTATAATATAGATATATAGATATATATAGATATTTATATATATAATATAGAGATATAATATATATATATAATATATATCTATAGTCTATGTATATAATATAGATATTAATATATATATACTATATATATATATTATATATATCTATATATATATAATGATATATATAATAGATATATATATATATATATATCTATATATATATTATATATACTTATCTTATATATATATATATATAATAATAGATATATATCTCTATATATATATATATATAATCTATTATATATATAATATATATATATATCTATATATAAATATATATATATATAGTATATATTATATTATATATTAATAAATATATATATATATCTATATATATATAAATATATATATATATATATATATATATATAGATATATATATATATATATGGTATGTATATGCCAAAATACATTAACTTCTACATTTCGTATAATATTCAGTTCACTCAACCCATGGAACAACACAGAAGAGGAATTATAAGACATGCGATTCGTCACCAGTAATACTCGAACTCCCAACAATGCGAATCGAAATCAACACTGACGATGTTTGACAACTTGGCTGTCTGTGGACACTTTCAGGATAACAAAATAAGCAGATAATTCATCTTCCCTTTATTAAAATATTGTTTTTATGTCATGATATCATTTACACAATAAACACTACTATTATCAGCATTAATACGCTTTGTCTGTGCCATTTGAAAAAGTAAACTTTATCTTCTATTATTCTGTAAGTATAACTATCTGCTAGAAGCTATTTATCCTCTACTGTTAGTAAGGCGAAAGGAATACCTTTTGTGAATTAATGTCTACTATCTTCATACAAATTATTACTGTTCTTTAGCACACACGTGGTAGAAGCGAAATGAATATTAAAGGTAGTAGAATTTGCTACCTGTCCATGAGATGAATATATCTAGACGAAAAATCCAAGTCTTAATAAACAGGTCTAATTTTCATCTCTGTCTTCTTAAGAGAGTAATAATGACCAAGCCATGCGTGCCAGTTTACCCCATCGGCAAAGGATGTGTGGTTTCCAGAGAGATACTTCCCATTAAGGTTTGATTCATGACAGACCCTGTACCACCAGGCCCCTTTGTACCTGAAAATATTAACACCAACTTCATGAGTACCAAAGCTATGCAGAGAAAGGAAAGACATATCATGAAAACTTTAACTTGATCATTTCAAATAAGATTTAGTAGACATTGGTAGTAAAAATATTACTTATTATGTCTCACCATCATACTCGGTTACCATTGATTTGTTTTGAGAAAAGAAACTCGGTCTGTTTCACACGAAAAAGAATGAATGAAAACAATTTTCACAGCAGTATAGCAATAAACTTACATAACTGAACAGCTATCTGGAGGATGTATATCGTTATCGATGTCCCTGGCCGAAAACTTCATTCCACTGTGGCTTGTAAAGGAATCACCAGCATCTCCACTATATTCCACAACCTCCAGTTTATAAGATGAACTTCGGTCGTGGACATAGAAAAACTTGTAATTGGCCCATCGTTTATTGTCCTTAAAGTCAGCTAAATCAAATCTTATTTCATTCAGTGTCTGATCCGTTAAGGCGTGGATGTTGTCATTTCCTAACCAGAATTCTCCCTTCAGGTTACCAAAGCCAAGGGCATATTCCATCCAGGTACGATAGAAGTCTTCTCTGGGTTCAATGTCAGCCCTACGTTGAATAACAGTCCATCCACCACCATCTGTCTCCATGTCACAGAAGACCTGAGTGAAAAGATAATTTGAAACTCTTAAAGATAGCAACAATATATACAGTCTAATGAAACACCTAATTATATAACACATTTATGCTGATGATATATTGCTATATTTTTTTTTTTACCTGAAGGGGGACATCAGGACAACATTTGTATGGGAAAATCATGTAGATTCCACTAGTGGAGTTGCCTTGTCTTTGTACATCTCGGCAGTTACGAATTTGTGGTCCGACGTCAAACCATAGAATCTGAGATTTTGGGAAAGCAGAAACCTTCTCGAAATTCAAGATTAATACCATTGTCACTGCTAAGGCAATTTTCCATTGCATCATGAACATCCTGTACAAAACAAATAAATCAATTATGAAAATCATGAGAAAGCGAGCCAAGTAGTTAGATCGGTGTACTAATCACTAAGTAGTACTTATTCACTAATTTACATTAACATTTTTTTGCAGTTGTTATGAAATTCATGGTATATCCTAGCGGTATTACCATTACGTAAGGAGGCAAGTAGTACAAACAAAGATGCATGCATACTTAGTCCAAGTCTAGAAGTATCCTTGTTTGATGCTAAAATTGCATCCATATGTCCAGGTTATTTATTGATAACATCTATACCACTGAAATATACCATGAATTTCGTAAACACAGACATACAAACACATAGCATGAAGGAACACCTGCTTGAGAATATCCTTAAATCCATGGTAGAAAGCTGAGTAAAACTGGAGACTTTAGAACAAGTTTCGTAGCTTATTCTACATTTTCACACTGGGTATAATAGAAGTTAACATAACTTTATATACAAAAACAGAGAGACATTACGTGGTTATAGTTTGTTATTATGGGCAGTGTGTTCTTTAAGCAAAAGAGACAAGGAATGAAGATCAAGGTATAATCCAGGATGGAAATTTAAATTCCTTGTTGGTGATTCTTCAATAAAAATGGCCTCCAAAAGATCTTTGATCTTGCAGATTATCGAGAATTTATCCCATTTAAAAGCATGGCCTGTCTAAAGTCAACGATCCACAATGCCACGATTTGTTAAGCCTCTTGATATGGCATATTTGTGCTGAGAGCATCTCACCTTTAGTTCTTTTGATTTTTGACAAATATAAATCTTATTACATTCTTTGCAAGGAATACTGTATGCAATATTGTTTGAATTTGGTGGGCTATTCTTAATTAGTCTATTTCTCAAAATATTATTGAATTTAAATACAAAGTTAATATCAATAGTTTTTATAATGGGTACAGTAGGAATGAACACAGGATGAAATAGTACTCAAAATATTCATAAATTCCTTGTTAATACTGGTTGAATTGTAATATGTCTTTTTGCTTTATTTTGACAAAGTTCCAAAAAATATGAAGGGTAACATGAATCTCCTATTTTATTAATATTTGAAACTCATTTTCTAAACATTCAGGACTACAAATTCTAAGAACTCTGAGATACATACTAGAAAATTTTGACATTTTTATTTGTTTAGCATAGTTAGAATTAAAATAAATATATGACAAGTTATTCGTGGGTTTCCTATATACTTAAAAACTAAAATTGGTGTTATTTATAATAACTAAGACATCCCAAAATTATTATTTTCTTTATATTCTATTGTGGATTTTAAAGTTCGTACAAGATTATTAAATTGTATGTAGGAATCAGAATTATTTACATTTTCTTTCACAATGCAAAAACAATCGTCTACATATCGAAAACAAAACCCGTTACAAAATAAATTTCTTGGAATAAGGTTAGATTAAAAAAGAATTCCACGTAAATATTAGAGAAAAGTGGCGAAAAAAGTTCACCCATAGTCATACCAAATATTTATTCATAAAGATTATCATTGAAATTTGATTAAAATTTTAATATATAAAGTTATACCATTTTAATAACGATATTACTAGGTAATTCTAGAATATACGAGTCCAAATGTTTTGACAAATATTAGGTAATCATCATTAGAAACTTTAGTAAATAAACCTGTTACATCAACACTGATTAATGTGTCAGTACTGGATGATTCAATATGAGAGAGTCTTGCACAGAAATCAACAGAATTTCGTAAATGGTAATTTGAAATAGTACCCAGGATAGGTGATTGTAATTTAACTAGATATTTAGATAGTTTATAGCTATAGAGCTGGTTGAACTGATAATGGGACGAACAGGGAAATCTCTTTTATGGGTCTTGATTAATCCGTACATGTAAGGTAAATTCGTCGTCACTTTCTCTTTTATTGAACTGAATTCCGTTAGTAGTTTTTATGAAATCAGGAAATGGGTCTTTCCGTAGTTTTTTGTAAGTACTAGAGTAGGGTAATATGTTATCCATTTTCCTACATAATTAGTTTTATCTATTACTTCAAAACAATTGGATAAGTCAGCTTTAGTACTGTGTAAACTTTTATCTTTCTTCGTTTCTTGAATAGCATCTATAAACCTTTTCCGGAAATTCAATATTTTGTTAGTTATTTGAAGTAACCCGAAAAAAATTCCTTCAACTAAATTCATTGAAGGTGATATAGATATGTTTTTCTTTTTTGATGTTTGTGCACGAAACCCCATCACTGATGGCATACGATAAACCACAACTTAGAGCGCATTTAAGATTCTGGTTCAGTTCTTTGCTTGAAATTCCATTACACAGTTATCTTTAAGTTTGTTATATTTCAGTCACTTATCTCGATGAGGCAGTTTATCCAGGTGATGCACTAATCTATGTAGATTGAAAATAAGGCTCTTATAAATTTTGTTCAGAAGCACTGTTCTCCAACCCGGGGAATCTTCTCCATGATTTGAAATCTGTCATTTCTCAGTTTCTTGAAAATATTAAATTCAAGCCTTTTTGCCTTTTCTGTGTGTTTTTTTAGGGAGATCACACACAATTCATTGGTAAAGGTTTCTAAAGGTGTGTTAACTTCTATCATATTCAGTGTGAACTTGAAAATGTAAAATAAACTACGAAAGTACTTGTTCTAGAGTCCCCAGTTTCACTCACCTTTCTACCGTGAATTTAAGGATATTCTCAAGCACGTGTTTCTTCGTGCTACATTAAATATAGATGCCACGCGAAACTTTCTATTATTGTTCCCTTTTCTGGCAGATGTTCTCTTCAATTTCCAAAAGATATTGGTTAAAGCAAATAGTACTCGGCTGCGAAGAAAATTCCCGCAAAAGTTTCTGCAAGAGCAAGTGATCCCAAAGTCATTATTACCTAGGCAATAACGAATGGACAGTGAATCTCCTTTCAATAACTTGCGTGTGATCTCCCTTAAGAAACATAGAAAAGACGCAAAGGCTAGAATTTAATATTTTCCAGATTTCATGAACAAGATTCCTCCGGACGGAGAATAGTGCTACTGAGCAAAATTTATAATAACCTTAAATTCAATCTAAACAAACAATCAAGAATTAAAAGCCTCATTGAGATAAGTGACCGGAATAACAAACATAAAGAGGACAGTGTAATAAATCTTTCAAACAAAGATGAGATTCGCGCACAAACATCATTTCAGAGATATCCAAACTGGAAAAGAAAAACACAAATATATCACCTTCAATGAATTTAGTTAAAGGGCTTTTCTCTGATTACTTCAAATACCTAATAAAAAAGTGAATTTCCCGAAAAGGTTCATAGATTCAATTCAAGAAACGAAGAAAGATAAACGTTTGCATATTACTAAAGCTGACAAATGCAATTGTTTTGTACAGATGGATAAAATTAGTTATGTGGAAAAAACGGAAAACTTAGATATTATCTGCCTATAGTATTTCAAAAGACCCATTAGCTGATGTCATATAAAGTTTAAATTCTAAAAAAAAAAAAAAAAAAAAAAACTATAACAAAAGAATTCAGCTCAATAAAAGAAAAAGTAACGACGATCGGCCCATCTTTACTTTACATGTACGGATAAATCATGACTCATAAAAGAGATTTCCCTAATTGTTCCATTATCAATCGGCTCTAATATCTAAAAACTTTCTAATTATCTAGTTAAATTACTTTTACCTATCCTGGATACTATTTCAAACTCCCATTTACCACACTCTGCAGATTTCTGTGTTAGACTCCCCATATTGAATTAGCCAATATTTTCAAATGAACCAGTTTTGATGTAACATATTTTTTTACTAAAGTTCCTATTGCTGACTTACTGCAATAAAATTCAAATAGAATATGACGAAAATACTTGTATACAATTTTTGGATGTCTTAGTTATTAGAAATCGCACCAATTCTACTTTTAAATTATATAGGAAACTCACGAATAACTTGTCATATATTAATTTTTACCTTAACTATGTCTAACAAATTAACATGTTAACATTTTCCAGTATGTATCTCAGAGCTCTTAGAATTTGAAGTCCTGAATTTTTAGAAGATGAGTTTAAAATTATAGATAAAATAAGAGATTCACTATGTTACCTTCTATATTTTTGTGAGTTTTGTAAAAATAAAGGAAAAAAAGATTTATTACAATCCAACAAATATTAATAAAGAATTTAAGAATATTCTATGTGCATCATTTCATCCTAATTTCATTCCTGCTGTACCTATTTTAAAAACTATTGATAATAACTTAGTATTTAATTATAATAATATTTTGAGAATTAAACTAATTAAGAATAGCCCACTAAATTCAAACAACAGTGTATGCAGTATTCCTTGTAAAGAATGTAATAAGATTTATATTTGTCAAACATTAAAAGAACTAAAGGTGAGATTTTTTCAGCACAAATATCAATAGGCTTAATAAATAATGACATTTAGGTATCATTGGCTTAAGACAGCCCATGCTATTAACTGGAATAATTCCTTGATAATCTTCAGGGTCAAAGATCACTACAAAAGGAATATTTCGTAGTACATACTACATTTTCAGGCAGACCTTTATATTCTTTGAACAAAATAGACAAGAAGAGACAATCAAGGAACAATCCAGGATGGAGATTTAAATTCCTTGTTGATGTGGCTTCAATAAAAATGGATTCAAGCAGAGTCCTTTTGCGGTGATCTTTGACCGTGCAGGTTATCGAAGAATTATCCCAGTTAATAGCATGGCCTGTCTTAGGCGAGCGCATAATAATCAACAGTGTAATTGTGAAGGTAAAACAAACAATTTAAACTTGAAGGAAATCGGCGTGCAACGACATGAGTTCCAGTACTAGCCGTACAAGTGCTAACAATAGCAGTGCCAAGGAGAGGGAAAGTGTGAGAGAACTGTCAACAATTATCTAACACGCGTTAGAAGATTTGCACAAATTAATAAAAGAAACAAAAACAAAAAAACCCGTCGACCCATCCACAATTTCGGCCGAAGTCGTGTCGTTCCTGTCAGCACTATCAGATGAAAAAAGAAAACAACTGCCAGTGTCAGATGGATCAGTGCCCGAGTTTGATAACTCACACACTGGCGAAGTTTTCCTTTCGATCGAGAACTTCATAAAAATGTATGAAAAAGGCCACAGTAGGCTGGAGAGATAGAGAGAAAAAAAAAAAAAACGGAAAGGCAGCATGGCAAATTAGGAGTTGGGATGTCAGTTATTCAGCAGACTGGTGTACTTTTAAATATATATATATAGGTATAGGATTTCTAAATATATATATATATATATATATATATATATATATATATATATATATATATATATATATATATATATATATATATATATACAAATACATACATATATATATATATATATATATATATATATATATATATATATATATATATATATATATATATATATATATATATATATATGAATGATTAAATCACGAAAAAGGTAAAAACATGATGATTATATAAAACAAACTTACGGCCACAGAGGAAAAGTGAAACAATTGTGATGCTAAGTACTTTCGTCTTATTACAAAAACAAAAAAAATAAGTTGCAAGGTCACAGAACGGACAATGTATTAACATCAAAATCAACCTATTGGTAATACTCTTTATTCTGTCTTTCAAAACCATCTGGAACATATGTTTCAATACAGGGTCAAAAGAAAATAATCCTTAGCTTATATTTAGGGTCTTTGCCCGGGTTAACTGAATCATAAAGGATTCTAACAAGTTCCTGGAAATAGTTTAATTGCTTTTTAATATTTCATTGCTTTGCACCCAAATTTTTCTTTAGAAACTTTTCAGTTAGATGCAAAAATAGAGTACTATTATGTACCGGTAATAGGAAGAAAGTACTTAGAATCTCAATTGCTTCACTTTTCCTTCGTGGCTGTAGCTTTGTTCGTATAATCATAGCGCTATATATATATATATATATAGATATATATATATATATATATATATATAATATATATATATACTATATATATATATATATATATACGTATATATATATATATATATATATATATATTTATTACGCCTTTTTTATGAAGGCGTTTTGTATTTGCTTTACATTGAAAGCAAATATAAATTTGTAGCGTTGGCCAGCTTCGCTGCTCTCTCTCTTTTACTCGACGACCTCTTTCCTCCCTCTCACATAACCCATGATTCATACTTAAAGTTGGTGAATTAGCTTCCGAATTATAAAAATAAACTTTATTTGTAAAAAAATAAATAAATAAGATTAAGGCACTGATTAACTAAGTAAGTCGAGTCTTGGCACCCTAATTTCTACATGAAACATGAGTAAAACCTAAATGATACACCGACAAGGTAAATCAAATATAAAATAGGAAACCAAAATAAAACTTGGGATTGGAGAAAATCAGTCAAAATTCCGTTTCCTCCAAATAAATACAAAAATACACAATAAATCACAATAACTTTCCCCTGTGAAGACTATATAGTTAATAATGACTTAAAAATATTGGAAAAGAAGGTCCTAAGGGGAACCTGTGGCCATGCCATCTTGCTTATAAACTTTCCCATTAAAAATAAAATGGGTATCAGTGACCGAGAGTTGCAAGAGTTTTTGAAACTATTCCTGGTAAAACTGTGGTTAATTGAGAATGATAGTCCCAGTGTCTAGACATAATTTTTTGGGGCAAAAAATTCATTTATGTCATTCAAAAATCAGATAGAACACTTCCAATGGCTCATTTCTAGTATTCTAAGTCTTGCCAAATAACATTTCTATGGTGATTTGTGCTCTATACCTAGTGTTCTGCATGAAATTTCATATTTGTACCCTACGATTTCAAGTGATTTACACTTTAATTAGAAACCAAAGTCCCATTCTATCACATGGAAAATTCACTGTAATCATAGATCAGGCATCATGGGCGGCAAACATCAATTTACAGATTTCTCAAAACATGCACAATTTTCTGTACCCTAGATAGGATAGCTGGGTCGAGCATAACCCGAGGGGTGTTTCAAAAAACATGTTTTTTTTCCTTAAATCATCGTCTACCTAGAATCTGGGTGTGATCGATCTGCAAGAGGATAGCAGAACACACTACAATCATGTCAAAACTTTCGTTTTCCTTGCGTTTGTCCTTTCCCCTTTTCTGAGTAATAGTTTGTTTTGAACATGTGTGGGATACAAAGGCAAAACTATCAAGTAGTGATTTCCTGTCTAACACTGTTGACTCTGGGATAGTTTTATATTGTTGGAAAATGTAGGTATGTGGTGTGTGTACATTATGCATGCCATTGGTTGTGGCTAGGATGACTTATATATATTGCCATTTATTCCAATAACTTTCGAATACCAGTTTCTCAGTCTTTGCCATTTTTTTTTTTTTTTTGGCATTTTTCATCAACATTGGCCAGCAGGCAGTATCCTCTGGGGATGGATGTCATCAACTTACTTCTGATGGAATTATAAAGTGATTTTGATGATAATTTAGAGGTTGCTGACAACACTATATGGCAAGAAGCCAAGTTTGTGTAACAGAGTTGGACGCGAGGGTGATGACCTTGAAATGAATACGACACAAAAGGGAGAGAGAGGGGGTGGGAGTAGCGGGTCTCTGCCTTTTCTGGTGACAGATTACATGAGCTTATGTCAATAAATGACGACACATTGTAGAGAGAGAGAGAGAGATAGAGAGAGAATAACATTTCTGATATGAGAGTAAATTACATCTTAATGCAGATATTTTTACATAATTCCATTCTGGATAATATGAGTTTATTCTATAAAATAAATTTACCTTTTCCTATTTCATTTAGGTACCAAAATAATTAGTGAAATTTTGACAATTTCTTTGGCCAAAAAAACATACCCTTTTTTTCTCTTTTTTTCATTTTGACCTCTATGGTTCCGACACCTTTTCTGGCAGTTACATATTATAAATAGTAATTTAGGAAGGATTCCCTCATTTTTTTGTGTATATGGCGTATTTTGTATTTTTTGTAAATATTTTTTGTAAATTATTGTTTGAGATAGAGAGAGAGAGAGAGAGAAAGAATAGCATTTCTGATTTAACAGTAAATTACTTCTTGGTGAAGATCTTTTTACATAATTCTGTTCTAGGATAATATGAGTTTATTCTATAAAAAAAAAATTAGCCACTTCCTATTTCATTTAGGTACCAAAAATATGTGTGATTTTTTTTTTTGGCCAAAAAAACTCACCCTTTTTTCCCACTTCAGATTTTGACCTCTCTGGGTCCGACACCTTTTCTGGCAATCATATATAGGAAAATAATAGTTTTAGGAAGGATTTCCTCAATTTTTGTGTGTATATAGCGTGTTTTGTATTTTTTGTAAATATTTTTGTAAATTATGTTTTTATATACTTATTTTTTAAATATATTTGTAATAAATATTTAATTTGTAGATGGGTATGATATATCTTCTCAGTAGTGTTTGGCAATGGTGAAATTAATTTTAGAAATTAAAATGTACAGCATAGCTACAGTTTTTGAATTTAAAAAATTTTTTCTGGGCGCTTGGGTGTGGCTCGACCCCACAAACCTTTAAAGGGGCACCAAAATAGCGATACCTGTCCAGGGATAATATGCTTAGATTCAAAGCTTTATTTGTGAAAATTACATGTTCCCACAAGGACTCTTTTCTTGAAGGCTGCAGTCACAAAATCTAGTGCATAGGACATCTTTCCAATTGCATGAACATGAAGCCCGTGGGCATCTTTTACAACTGCAGTGAAGAGTGTACCTATTCTTCTGCCAAAGGGTTGTGCCCAACAATAGGAAGTAGCAACTCATTATCCAGCACATATCCAAATGATGTTCGATCTGGCTTGTCAACAGCAGTCTCAAACACACAAATTGTCAAATAAAATCACGAGCAGATAGATACTGAGAGAGACAGAGAGAGGGAGAAAAAATAGAATATTAAAAAAAAAAAAAATTATAATCTTAGTATAAAAGCAGTAGTTTGATCTATCTGTCTGTTGTTTCTTATCACTTTTCACCAGTGCGGAATCCCACTAAGTGCTCAACAGCTGATGGACCAATTTATTAGCATTAGGGGTTAAAGAGGGGTGAAGGAGAGAGGGTCTTTCCCTACTCAGTGACTACCTAACTAACATGAACAAGCCATTTTCAAATCATTGCTGAATATGGTAAGATACAGGTGAAAATTAAATCCTGGAAAACTACTGCTCGGTGGTAGGTTTATGATAAACATTGAATTGTGAATTCTTACGTACTGACAAGTAAGGCAGGTACAACAACATAGGAAATAACAAGAAAAGGAAATAAAAAGTTCGAGCGTTAGCTCGGCAAAAAAGCACCAGCGTGAGATAACTGTTACTTTAGAGTACAGTCACATTGTCTGGGGCTGTGGCACCCGGCCTCACCGCCCCGGTACCGGGCCCACTAACTAATGTAGTACAAAATACTGAAGAAGCTACTGTTCATGTCATTGTTAAATGACAATTAGGCGATTAGAAGCCTGCGAGTGAAACAGAGTGAAGAGGTGTGGGTAAAAGAGAGAGAGAGAGAGAGAGAGAGAGAGAGAGAAGAAAACTAACCAGCAAACTATATTGGGTAAAAGAGAGAGAGAGAGAGAGAGAGAGAGAGAGAGAGAGAGAGAGAGAAGGAAACGAACCAGCAAACTATGTCTGAGTATTTAAAAATCACTGTATTGTATGTGATGGTGGCAGGATGTGGCATGAAGTCTAATGTCACTATTTTCTTTTTTTGCTTGAAGGTAAGCCTGTACGATGGCTGACACCCTTATGAAAGTCTATGTGTACCTTAAGTAGGTGCTTGGTACATCCCACTCAAGTCCAAAAGTTACACTTGCGGCAATTAAACTTGTAAACTATGCAGGTATGCATAAGCTCCAGGAGGGTGTCTTTAAAGCGAAGCAGTCTTCCGATTGTAAGAGGGTTATTTGAAGTATATCTGAAGTCAACATATGAATACAAATAGCTCAGGAATGACTATGATTTATGTATGAATGGGACAGAATTATTAATGAAGGTTAGAGAACCATACGCTATGTTTTTGGGAGCGTTGCAGACTAGTTATTCGCTTAAAAATATTGTCTAAAAAATTCTTTAATGATTTTATTGAACACGTTCAAGGGAGAGCAATTATTCTTAAAATACGGAACTAAAACCCTAACTTCAGATCAAAGTAATTCCAGTTGGAACAATGGGAAAAGGCTCGATGAATCAGAGTTCTACAAGAATTGGCCTTGAAAAAGTTAACCCAAGGCAGGTAATAATTTTCTTTCTAAAAATGCCAGTCACAAAATTTCCTTCGGAACGAGAGATCAAAATATATTAAAAGGAAATGCGGCCATTACTTTCTTTTTCCTCAGTCAAAGTAATATTTGGATGAAAATAGTTGACAAAATCTAAAAAACAACGGGAAATGACGTTCCTCAGTGAAAAGTAAAAACGTGTCATCTACATATCGTCTAAAAATATGGGTATAAAAGTATTTGAGCACCGAATAAAAAAGTTTTTGTTCTAAACGACTCGTAAAAATAGTGGCCATACAATTTATTTGCTTATAAACTTCTCATTGAAAATAAAATGAGAGTCAATGACCGAGATTCCTAAGAGTTTTTAAATTATTTCTGGTAAAACCGTGGTAGATCGTATTTGGGTAGGGAATAATTTTCAGAGGATAATGGTTTTCGAAACCATTGATACTATCCTCAGAAAATTACGCCTTACTCCGAATAGGTAAATTAGAGCATGAATTACACGAAAACTCAATTTTCATCAGATGCAATTGTGCAGAAAATTTCATTCAAATATGTAATTTTTAAACGTCCATAATAAGGGAAGGCCCACCTTCCTAGAAGTCTACCCAATTTTTTTGTGAAGCCACGACCCTATATATATCAAATCTGAAGAGTAGCTGTCTGCATCTCTCATGCACACAGACCACCCCCCCCCCCCCCCCACCCCCACCTCTCAAAGCCCCCAGACTAGAGAATAAGATTGGAATGTATAAATGGGCTTTTGGTCAACGTTTCCCATAGAAGTAGTACAACATGGATTTGAAGGTGAATGAAATGAAAATTGGAAGCTATAGAGGTGATTTGATGGATCAGTGTTCGGAGATATTCAGTCATATCAAAAGAGTGGAGAGTGATTGGACGTTTAAAACTGTGCTAAAGGAAGCTATAAACATCCAGAAAGCTAGACAGAACATGCAAGATAAGTTGAAATACTGTGTACACTGGGTGTTTGATGCTCTGATGATCATATAATCCTCATTCACCAATTTCTTGTCTAACAACAACTTTGCTCTATACAAGTCATCCCTCTGTTGTTCATCTTCCCTTCTCAGTCAAAATACTACCCCACTCCTTCCCATGCGCACCAAATATACTTGTTTTCACAATTGTGTTTATTATTTCTATCCTAATAGAAATTTTACATCTACTTGTTCAGTTTTTCAACTTTCTCTCATCTCAAGATATCATGCACACATTTGTCATAAACTCATTTACCCTGGAATTACCATGTTTTGTCCAATATTCAGTTATGCCATTGTTACCTAAAAACAAAAGTTGGTTGACGTTATGTCTTTACAGTAAATTAAGTATTAAACTGAACTATTGTCCGTCTTGAATAAGAAGCTTGTTATTTGCTTGTTGTGAATAATAATAAATATATACATACATTTTGTTGCCAAGTAAATTTCAGATGATCAAACCTCGGTGGTGTAGAACTCCGGCCAAAAACAAAATCGTACTGAGAGGCTGTGCCTCAGGAAGCTCTTTATATGCCCTAAGTGATCTACGATCTTGTTTCCTTTTCCGGACATTCCCGGTTCTTCACGCTTGTTCATTCATTTCAAAACCGTGAAACCATTGAACAGATGGCTGATGGTGATCTCTTATAGCTTACTACATAAACACTGCGGTCCGCTTCCCATTGATTCTGCTATGTTTAGTCTACTGTTTCAAGCACTTATATTCTAAATAAATAGTCTATTAGATTACTATCGTGAGCCGACAGCGTTTCTTTCATGATTACAAGCAACCTGATATCGACGTTGCGATGAATTCCTGTGGAATTATTTGACTGCTTTCATCTATATTGCTATTTAACCTTTGAAATATCATTGTTTTTCTGTATGGTGTCTTTACGTTGCATGGAACCAGTGGTTATTCAGCAATGGGACCAACGGCTTTACGTAACTTCCGAACCACGTCGAGAGTGAACTTCTGTCACCAGAAATACACATCTCTAACCACTCGGTGAAATGGCTGTTTTAAGGAAGGAAAAAAGCTAGCAAATAATTCCTCTTCTCTTTATTTGAATAATGTTCCTCGGTCATCATATTATTTTCACAATAACCATTACTATTATCAACATTAATATATTTTGTCTGGGCTACTTGAGAAAAAAAGTAAACTTTCACATCATAAGATGTTCCAGGTTTTGTAAAAGGACGGATAACATTATTATTATTTTATTTTGTCTTTAGTTCGAACAGAAACGTCTGCTATTATTCTGTAAGTGTTACTGTCTATCCACTATTGTTAGTAAAGTGAAAGGGATACTTTTAGTGAATTATTGTACTAGTCTTCATTCACCATTTTACTATTCTTTAGCACACACGTGTTAGAAGAGCTAAGCGAAATTAATATTAATGGTAGTAGTTTCTTCCATCTGAGATGAATATATCGAGACGAAAACTCCAAATCTTAATAAACATGTCTAATTTTCATCTCTGTCTTCTTAAGAGAGTAATAATGACCAAGCCATGCGACCCTATTTACCCCACCGGCATAGGATGTGTGGTTTCTGGAGTGATACAATGTCATCAATGCAGAAAAGCAGAAAAAGGAAAGACATACCATGAGAACTTTAGTAACATTGGCAGTAAAAATATTACTTACTATATCTCACCATATTACTCCGATATAAATGGTTTGCTTTGAGAAAAGAAGATCGGTCTGTTCCACATGAAATGGAATGACTAAAGGAATTTTCACAGAAGTGCAGCAATGAATTTACATTACTGAACCGATATCTGGAGGATGTATATCGTTATCGATGTCTTTGACCGAAAATTTCATTCCATTGTGGTTTGTAAAGGTGTCACCAGCAACTCCACTATATTCCACAACCTCCAGTTTGTAAGATGAACTTCGGTCGTTGACATAGAAAAACTTGTAATTGGCCCACCATGCATTGTTATTAGTCAGCCAAATCAAATCTTATTTCATTCACTGGATTCATTTCCTAATTTCCTAATTCTCCCTTTAGGTTACCAAAGCCAAGGGCATACTCCATCCAGGTTTGATAGAAGTCTTCCCTTGGTTCAATGTCAGTCCGACGTTGAATGACAGGCCATCCACCACCATCTGTCTCCATGTCACAGAAGACCTGATTGAAAAGATCATTTGAAATACTCTCTAAGGTGGCAACAACAAAAGCAGTCTGATGAAACGCCTAATGTATTACATATTTATGCTGAAGGCATATTACAATTCTTTTACCTGAAGGGGGACATCACGACCACATTTGTAGGGGAAAATCATGTAGATTCCAGTGGAGGTGTTGCCCTGTCTTTGTACATCTCATAGAAGATGAGAGTTTGGGAAAGCAGAAACCTTCTCGAAATTCAAGATTAATACCAGTGTCCCTACTAAGGCTGCTTTCCATTGCATCATAAACATCCTGTACAAAGGAAATAATTCTATGATGACATTGATGAAAGAAACGAGTCAAGTTCTTAGGTATGTAAAGACTTGTCATTAATTTACACTAACAATATTTTGCAGCATTTTCTCAAAGATTGCAGTCCTATCATGAGGTTTTAAAATGGGAATTTCTCAGAAGAAAGCATTTCAACCGTTGTAAATGAATACATATCTTCCTCTTCCTTACTCTTGAGAGCTGCTTTTTCCAGAAATTCACAGAACAATGTTAAAGCAGTACACAGCTGGAAGCACCAGAAGAACAGGTAAGATAAAAAACAAAAAATATTAATTGACAGTGCAATCATAAGGTAAGTGAAATCAGAAACTATTAATGCTAGATCGATGTTCAACATTAATCGAAGGTGAGAATCTTGACAGAGCTGACGTGCTTCGTAATTTTGAGGAGATCCACTTGCAATGAGAAGGTGAGAAACTATAACTATAACAAAGAGAAGAAAAGCTTATATACTTTTAGAATTGATAATATTCAACGAAATCCTGATGTAACTATAAACGATATCTTTGTCAGAGGCTGCTTGTCACTAGTTTATTATATTAAGGGTGTTACCCGAATCTGAACATGAAGACAAAGTACAAGATATTCTGACAAGGGGAATCAGTATCATCCTCAAAGAATTAAAGTAGCTATAGATATCTTTCTTTTTAAGTGAAATAAAATCCTAAGGTAAATCATCTTGTTATAGCCCTCCTATAACCAACGAAATTTGTAGGTTCAGGTTCCGAGGTCTCTTTCTTGAGAAACTATTAATGGCAGCAAAAAGGAAAACGCAGATTAGACATAGTAAAACAGTTTAAATAGTTTAAGAATTTAATCAGTCCTTATAATCATTGATCAAATAACCTTCTGAATCATATACAAATTTTCAAGTAGCAAGGTATAGGGAAACAAGTACCCTAGTTTTTAGTAAATGAAATAACCGTTGAGAATGCAAAATTCCGAAACTGTCAGAAGATGGAGTGAAACATAAGCAAATGCTGGGAATCAGCTTTGGCTTATGTAAACCCAGGCCTAACACGCGGACAAGTAATGACTCAGGCAGTACAATATGAAATACTTAAGGTACAATATGAAGTTAAATAGTATCAGACATCCAACATTCCATAATGTGCCCAATCTAAGTTCTAACTGAGGATAATAAAAGATTAACTTGGTAGACAAATTCAATTAAAAAAAGTCATCTTAGCATAGATGAAGAAAGAATGGGAAGCTTCACTTAGAAAAAGGTTCACGTTATTGCGGGACCACAGAATTATGCCTACCAATGAATAAGAAAAAGTCTTCTGTATTAAACCATTCTCCAATTTGGTGACACATCAGATGTTAGAGATGCATTTTGAGTTACCTTTATCAGGAAAACATTGAGTAGCTTCTAAAGCCTTGGTGCTTTCTGAATCACTAACAATGTCTTTGTCAAGTCTGTAGTTTCGACAGAACCACTCATGAAAGAGAAGCAACAAGATCAAGAACTTACAACATTTATCTAATAACAAATGTATTGAGAAACTTCGAATATGAAAGAATTGGATATTTTATGAATTATGAAATTTTAATACACAAGTAACAACTATTAAAGTACCTGCCAATATAGACTGAGTGATACTGCTTCAACTTGACTTAGTATACAAGCGAATTGTTAGGAGCAACCTTAGAGTACTGCCCAATAGAAAACTGTAGAAAGTTTTGCCAATGAAAATTCAACATGAATAGGTAGAGTACCTCCATAGTTGTCATGCACGCTTATTGTTAACAGGAAAAACAATGACTTATTTTAGGTTTATTGCAGCTAAAAATAAATGAGGGCATTCACGTGTCTTAAAGGAGCACATAGTAAACGCCAAGAACAATGAAACTAATAAAAAAAGTTACTTACCTCCACTGGCCATACTCTTTCTAGAAAGCATTTCACATTCATCAAGTATGTATTGAAAATGATTCATTATAATAGATAAATTCATTAAAGAATATCAGTAATGCTTGTATGGTCATTTGCAGTTTTCGGGTAAATTTTATAACAATGTTTAAATATTTTCACTAATTCTGTCAGGACATTTGGGCAGATGTTCGACCTTCCATTGTAAGGACCTCTATATCCATATGTCCTCACTTTTCTTCTAGGAACTAAAATGTAGAGCATTTTACTCCCTTTCTTTTGATGTATATATGTCGGGAATCCGTTCCCTCTATGTAAAATCATTCATGTATTTTCATCTGTGAAGAAACACATTCACAGCGGGGATTCTGTCCCTTTTTGTTTATCTTTGTTCATGCATGTGTGATGGACACTACGGTTCCGTCCGAATGCCGCCTTATGTACAGTCTCATTTGCCGAATAAAGTTAGTTCGCTCAGTCTCCTCGTATTGCTCAGACCTCACAATTGGTGACAGAGTATGTGACCCTAGAGGTTTTGGCTTTGCAATTAAGGGACTAATTACTGCTGCTCACCTTCAGAGAACCTTTAACGAACCCATATGATGCCTAGTCTAGGTTCTCTGGTACTCCTCGACGCCATTAGCGGATTCACAATGGCATTTCTTCACAGAATTGTTTTGGCATTAAGCTTATGGTTTGGCCTGCCATACACTACTTCTCGTCGACTGTAAGCGTGAGTCTGACAATATGAGGGAGAGTTCAGTGCATTCATTCGATTCCTCTGTGTCTGCCTTGACCTAGCTACCTGAGAGATGATCCTTCTTCATGCTCGAGTCCTCCTTGATGCCTGTGCCCGCGCCTCGGACGACCGCACCAATGGAGCCCCACCATGTCAAGCTGCCACCCTTCTGCATTGAGGACGTCGCAACATGGCTGCAATGGGCAGAAATACAGTTCCGAATCCACGGCATCACCCAGGACAGCACCAAGGCGGACCTCATCACCGGGACCCTCAAAGTGGATGCCTTTAAATGCCTCACCCCATGGATGCACAGCCAGCATGGGGAGCTGCCCTACAAAGGCCTGAAAATGGAGCTCATCCAGGCCTTTTCTTACCCAGTTCCCCAGCGAGCTGCCCAAATCTTTGACCTCATAGTCAACCCCATGACCACCTCAGATCCCAGACTAGCCTGGCACAAGCTCCAGGACCTGCTCCTCCTGCAAGAGGTGGACCACCAAGGACGAAAGCAGGAGGTGAGCATCCTTTCACCAACTCTTTCTTCACCAACTTGCGCCTGAAGTCTGAAGCCAGATCCACAATGCCAAGATGATGGCGATGGAAAGCCTGGGGCAGCGGGATTTTGCACTATTTACCGCCATCCAAGCTACAAAACTCCCCTTTCCTCCGTCAGCCAACAGCCTATGGCAGGAAGACACGGTTGGTGCAGTATACCAGCGATCGCCGAAGCCCCTTCCAGACGTCGGGTGGTGCAGCAAGGCACGGAAGTGTGAGCAACCGTGCTCCTTCTGCCCTTCAAAAAACGACGGAGGCAGCGCCCAAAACAAGCCCCCATGGCAGTGGTAGTAACGAAGTCCCAACCTAGGGGCTTCTATGTCCAGGGCAGCATCTCCGGCCTCAAGATGCTGGTTGACACTGGAGCCATGCAGTCGGTGTTCCCTTCGTCTTCAGAGGATCGCAGCCACGGCCCCCGATGACCCGACTGTCATCGTAGCTGCAAACAGGATGCCTATCCACTACCTCCTTGTCACCCTGTCCTTCCATATGCTGTGCTCGCTTGCGCCAACATTTTCTGTCTTTTATATATATATATTAATACATATATATAATAATATTATTATATAAATATATATATATTAGAGTTATATATAATATATTAGTATAATATATATTATATATATATTCTGCATAACTGAACAACCTTGTTTCCAAGGCCAGCAACCATATCACTTGTATAAACTAAAAATAACAGCGGACCTAGAACACTACCCTGATGGAACTCCAGTCACAATATATCTAGGTTCAATAAAGATCTCATCCACAGCAACACCTAATACATAGCCACCCACTCCAAGATTTTGAAGTTTATAGATAAGTGCCTTGTGATTTTACGGGTAAATCAAAAAGCAAGTACTGGGAATTGTTTATCTGACAATTACTCTGCACTTAAAACCATTATCAAGGTTCCCTTGAAAAGGACATGTCAAGTCTTTGAACTTGACATGCCCTTTTCAAGGGAACCTTGATAGTGACAGTCAAGCTAATATCCTTTAGATTCCACATACTTATATGGTGGCTTAAAAATGTTTTTCAAGAAATTGAACAGCACAGGGAGAACAAAGATTGGCCTGTAGTCCTGCAGTCTGCAGATATGCTACTCTTTGTGACAAGAACTGTATTACTAAGCTTGCGCTTATCCACAAACATATCACTTTGGCACAAAAATCTATAGCTCATACTAATTTTGGGAGACAGCGCATTAGATTTTTTTTAATAAATGGAAGTAACCATCAGGATATTCTCCACACCATCTTTCATGATTAACAGGAATTTTTTAATATCCTTAGAGTGAAATGCAAATGTTGTAAGAATAGGTTCAGGATGACAAGTGTCAGAGAGCGGGACATCCTTAGGAGATTACTTAGGTTCAAAAGCTCGATGAAACATTTCAGCCTTTTCCCCATGGCCAGTAACCAATCTCCCATCATCTGTCAGTAGTAATGGGGTGGAAGACCAGCCCGACCCAAAGATAGATTATGCAAATTTGGTCCACCACAGATGAGGCTGAGAAATTCCTTAAACTTTCCTCTTCAAGCAATTATTGTAATTTCTCTCAGCTGTATGGTAAGTTCTATTTGCAGCATGGTGAGACTCAAGAAAAATGGTGTAATTTTATGAATTTGGTCTGTTTGTCATGGTAGCCCATCTACATGTATCATCCAACAATAACTGGTCATTTAATCTAAAGTTGATAACCTTTCTAGGGACATATCTTATTAAAATAGCCATCGGCATTTCATTTAACTTCATCTTGAGATAAGGATCCAATATAGCATCTGAAATATTAAGTGCCTGACAACCTTCAATAATGCGATCCTAATTGGCTCTAGATTTCAGCCAGAACGTTTTTTTCCAATAGCAGGATTACGAATATACTGATTGGCGGATATGTCCATCTCAATGGTGCAACGATTAAAAGTGCCTATATATTCACAGACCTTGGACTTCACAATAACTGCAATATCTGTGGATATGAGGTGTAATCTATTGCCAGAAATGTGTGTGGGTTCCTCGGTTAGCTGGATGAGCTTGAAGGATACACAGATCTCAAGAGCAAACCGACTATATTGGTTTGTGGAATTTGAATTTGGGCACTCGGTTTGCTTTGAATTAGTCTCCACAGATAACGAATGAAACTTTTAAAGCCTGTAGCTGAGCCATACTAATCCTTTCCTTAAAAATTAATACAGGAAATAAAAGTAATATTTATTTAACCTTTCCTTTAAGTTAACCTTAGCTAAAATGTTTTAAATAAGCAATATCAGTATCAAAGTGTTAACATACGTTTTTTTTCTCTCTCTTTCACTTTGTAAATATTCCATTAATTTATGAAGTCTATTAGCCTTTGCGAGTTTTCAGAAATCTTACACTTAATACCAAAGAATGCCTCTAGAACTTTTCCGGTCGTAGGGTATTTGTCACTAACCATTTTGGTATTTCCATACATATTAATGATGTTGTACAGAGTTTGGTCGCTTTAGGAACATTCCTCACTATTTCTTTCCTTCTTTTCAGGTACCAATATCACAGATACGAAACTTATCAGTTGTAACGTTTTGAAAGGTGTCCATCATGTAAGGACCTTAACATGTTTCTAGGAATTTTATACCTTAAAAAATTTATTTATCATCCTGCTATCATTCTGCCAGCTTTGATTTCATCTGCGTCTTTGCTCGCAATCTTCTGTCATCTACTAAAAAGTTATTACTGCCATCACTGGTCAGCAAGACATCAATGCAAGACTAATGAATAACCAAAGGAAACTAAGTAACTGGCCATATTACAAAGAAAACATGAGTTCATCTGATGATAAGTTAGGTGTTTAGCCCAAATCTACTCTACACTAATCCGTGTAGTTAGATTCCAGAGACCAAGTCGTGAGCCATATGAAGAACTGATATTATTCGAAATTTAGTCCAGCTACATATCTGCATTAGAGTTTTTTTTTTTTTTTACTTTAAGAATGCTATACACTTTTCTCTTACCCTTTACGAAGTTAATTATATTTTCTAAACAACATTAACAACATTGTACAATGATTTTAACTAGTATAATGTTTAATCGAAATTCCTGCCATTTACTCCAAGGTTTACCTTTAATTTCTCTATTGAATCTTTGTTATTTTAATTCCTGCTCCATGAATCCTTATTTATCAACAAGGATGCCTTTTATGTATTCATAAGCCTTATACGTTAAACCTTAATTTGTATTGTTCAAATATAAATGGTAACAAGTAACAATTCATACAATTCATTAACATACTAGTCTATTTGCAAACCTCAAAACAACGATGGAGCAACACATAGGTAACTTGATGTAATGTTTATTATTTTTCTAATGTGGTAGAGAGAGGGAGACAGGAAGAGAGGGAGACAGGAAGAGGGGCCAAAGAAGACTAATCTAGGTTCAATGGATATCGAAAACTATTCAAGATGTATGTCTTCCATACAATTTTTTTTCTGATTTATGCAGTATGAGATAGTCAGAAGGACGTGTCTAAGAACATTAAGATTAGGAAATGAGAAATTTAGTAAAAAAAAAATAAGTAAATAAAATAAAAAGGACTTGCAATCGGGCAGGCAGAAAAAATCAGAATAAATTATGCAAATGAAGAGATAATGTCTGATAATGTCTAATGTAGCATAGGTTGGAGAAAAGAGCATTTTAGATTTACTGAGTACAAAAGATAGAAAAAGAGGCAGAACTTATCGATGTAACAATAGTTGGGGTTATTGAATGGTTAAGAAAGCTATAGGAAAGCACTGTTAAAGAGTGGCAATTAAGGGGATGAAGACCGGACAGTAGGAGTTATGATTACAGGTGAGATACTGTGATAGAGTGGTGAAAGGTGAGATTGGAAGTCTGACGATGATGTGTGTAATGTAAGGCTGTATGAGAGAAATGTTTTGACTAAATGGGTGAGAGATTAATAGTTCTATCATATGCGTAAGTGTGAGGGTGATAGATAATATGGCGATGTGGATGACACTGAGGATGCATAACATACCTGATACGTTGTTGAAAAAAAATACTATTAATATAGAGGTTACGAAGGAGCTAAAGCCTGTAGGTTTGTCACAGTTGCGCTGAACTGTGTTGGGTTCTCTACCAACCAACCTTCTACTTGAAGAGGATGACCTTTGTTAGCAAGTGATAACACAAGTAAAATCATAACAATTTATTTAACACTAGTAATTAAGATGAATTTAACACAAAAGAGGGTATGCAAATGACATAAACAACTTTCATGGTACATCTAAGCAAAACTGGCATATAGGTGCTGAATGACGATCCTGTCTTGGCCCATCCACTAGAGCTGTGAGCCGTGATCCGCTGTAGTTTGCAAAAGTGGTGCCACGGACCCACAGGAATCGTTGACAACTTGCATCCAGAAGCACAAACTGTGGTATACTGCACCCAAAATGGTCACCTATAAGTTGTACAGCCAGCAACAAAACCGGTGTCGCCCCGCCAAGCCTGGCTCGGAGAGCTCATGCCTTTCTTGCCCTGAAAGGTGGCCTTCATTCAAACAACCAGTAGATAGTTAGAATGGTTCGAATGGGAGCAGGAAGGAAATTGCGGTAATCAAGCAAAGAAATAAAATAATGAATGAAATATATATGGACAAAAGAGAATGAGAGAGAAGAGAGGAGAAGAGATGGGTAGTGAAGTGAGAGAGTGAGAGAGATAAAGAGAGAACGAGGAGGGAAGAGATGGGTCAGTTGAATTGGAGAGATGAGAGAGGATAAAGAGAGTATGAGGAAAGGTAACGAACGTATGGAGAGAGAGAGAGAGAGAGAATTTTATTCCTTTTCAGTTATTAATTTGATGGATATATTCAAGACCTTTGTCGGTGTTCCCCCTCCAAGCTATTCAAGAAACCCATTACTTTCGATATCTCCTGTTCATTCCGTCTTTTACAAATCCATATTTTCATTTTTGGTAATGAAATCATTGTAAACATTTTGAAAATATAATGGAGTATGAAATACTGTCATCCGAGTATTCTTTTACCTTCCAAAAAACATCCACCTGAATGATCTCATAATAACTGTTAAGACCTTTAAACGGTGAACATGAGGAGGTGCGGGAGTAGAAGGAAATACCAAGGTGGGGGTTAAAGGTGATGGGGACAGGTGATGTTGGGTGACCTTAATGTAATCCTTGACGGGGGTCGCTTATCAACATTTATAAGGTGGTGATAGTAATACCTTTATTGATAACAGTTAATATCAATGATTCGAACTCGCCATGATGACTGGCACATAGGGTTATAGGGATACTGAGATCATTTTTGTATATCTGGTTAATGTCTATTACTGTCGTTTACGTTATGAATCCTGGTTCTCCCATGAGATAACGAGCTACACGCAGCCATGGACGATCTGTATAACTCTTAACAGTCGTGTGTTTGCAGCCTTTGTGGAGGTTTATTTGGTAATTACGATTATCTACACTTAGGTAAGTGTTAGTCGCGATCGTTGTGTTTATCTATGTTTGGAATAACTGTTGTACTATATAATAATGTTGTGCACTATAATCTATATATTATATAATTATCTATGGCAATGTTTGTAGGGATGGCAACAGCAAACCAAGAACTCTGTTGAGCATATACTACCTCAAAGTCTGCAAATACACGACTGGCAAGACCACTGGCATTATATGTAATAAATTACATTATAAATATATATTTTATATATATGAAAATACCCCCATGACCTAAAGGGTCCCTGGCGAGATAGGAGTGTGATATGTATTGACAACAGGACGTAAGCTAGTCACTCCGTGCTATGCTTGCAGTGGCATGGTTTGCATTTGCCTGTGTAATCATTATTCTTTCTTGCAAAACAGGTCACAGCGCCTTCCTATGAGAAAGCTGGTGACCTATCACCTGCAGAGGAAACACGTGACTTCTGAGTCACATTTTTGCATGCCTGTATGTTGTATATGCTGAGATAGCTTTTGTCTGCTATCTTAGTGAAAGACTTTGTAATTTTAGATCTCTACTTCTCTTCAACCAGAGCAGTCCTCTGAACTAACTCTTCCTATACTCCTGTGATGGAGTTGTAATAAAACTGTTAAGTTTGATACCAGGAGTTTGAGTCATCTCCCCTATACTGAAGAAGAAACCAAATGGGAACTTAGAAAATATCTCTACCGCGATGTCACTCAGACGAGAATGGGAAGTAGAAACAGTATGCTTGAGTATGACAGTCGCAAGAAATAAACATTCAACGGGTTGCCATCCTATACATAGGCAGAACCCGTATATATACAGATCACCCATAGCTGTGTGTAGCACATTACGTTTTGGGAGAACCAGGTTTAAAGACTCTCACCCAATAATCTGAGACTTTACATATTCACTGCATTTTATTTCATAATCTATTTTCACCAAGAGTTTCGGAAACAATATAATAAATATAACATAATATAAGACATATAGCAAATTAAAATACTTTCTATAAGTAGGCTAGATGGTTGCAAGGGGCAGAGCCAATTGGCCCATCACACTCAAATCTAGTAACTCAACTAAGTTATGTCATAAATAAAAATCATGTAGTACTAGATTATCACATCCAGTAATGTGTTCTTAGCATAGATTAATTAATAAAATAATACCCTTGCAAAATCGATGCTTCCATGACTCATACAACCCACGGCTACAAAACCTGGTGTGTAACATCTTTGTGACTAGATTCGTATATTATTGGTAATACAGGTAGTTATAGTCCAGTCAATCTAGACAATAATAAATGCAGCCAAGCACAAGTTTGTAGAGTAGCCATTTACGGTTTTGTGATCTTTGGCCACTTCCAAATAACATATCAAACGTTTACCATTATTCAGATAGTGGATCCAGGTGATATAAGACGGAGGACAGAATGACAGATGGAGAGAAAGAGATTGATTGATTGATTGATTGTTTGATGCAAAACAAGTATCATGGCGTCCCAACAACTTAGGCCATCGACGCCGGAAATATACTGTTATATAAGGAAAATTTAAATAAATAATAAATAAGTAAAAAAAATTAGAAATTTTTCTTCTTATATACACTTAATAGGAAGCCTGCTTCCTCCACAAACCTAAAAGTACCATTCACCTGACTAATAATATTCCTTCCAAGTACACTGGAAAGAAGGTATTCACCTTCCTTATACGGCACTCTGAAATGAAACGCTCTCTTATGTCCTGAAGACTGAGACACTCAACCGGCAAGTGTCACACAGCCAGAAGAACTAGGCAGTCATCACAGAATGGCTGGGGATGTCCAGCCATTAAATAACCATGTGTTAGGTGTGTGTGGCAATTAAAAGGAATTGCTGATCTCGTAATCTCCAACATCTTTTGATTGCTTTCTAGTAAATTTTCCCATATGTTTTGCCATTTCTCTCGGGCTTTTTTTTTGTATGTAAGGGAACAAATCTCTAAATAGTAATGCAATATTTCTTTGTGGACCATCATGAAGTGCCCATTTCGCTAAAACATCTGTAGTAGAGTGCATATTTCTAAAACCACATTTGGCTCTGGAGAGGAGATTATTGCGTTCCAGATACCACACTAAACGAGTACTGACCATTTTTTCCATAACTTTACAAAGACATGATGTTAAAGCAATAAGACGGTAACTGCTTGTTAAAGGCTATCTTTTCCTGGCTTGGCAAATGGTAGAATCCTTGCTAATTCCCACGCTAAGGGAAACAGGTGTTCTCTAAAAAATTCTATTTATTATACTAAGGATAAACAACTTAGTACATTCTGGAGTGTGTCTTATCATAGCATATGGGATATCATCGGGACCAGGAGCTGTGTCTTTAGAATTTTTCAGAGCAGATTCAAACTCTCTCATTGTATATGGTATGTTATACGATTCCTCTTTAGTAGATGTGAAATCTATCCTTTTTTTTCTCCTTCCGTCGGTACTTTGCATAAGGTTTGCCATCACATTTCTTTGAAACCTCTGCGAAATAACTGGCTAGCTCATCTGCAACAATCTGAGGATCAGCAACCTTGGTATCATTGATTTTTAATACTGGTGGTTTTCATGGGATGTATTTTCCTGCTATTTTCCTTACCTTCTTCCATGCTAAAGTAAGAGGAGTTTTGGCATTTATTGAGCTTATGAATATTGTCCAACAGCTTTTTCGTGATTGCTTAATTTTGAGCCTCTTGCTTTACGATACTGTACTTTGTAGTGACCGCATTTATGTCTTTTATAGCGTGTTTTGGCAACTCTCAGTGCTCTGTGTGTCCCACCATGGAACAGGTTTGCGCACAAAATTACTAGATGTTCTTGGGATTGATTGGAGGCCTGCTACAAATAACGTAGTTTTAATCATTTCAATAGCGTCATCTATTATAGAAAATTCTTCTGCTGTAGCATCAACTGAACTTTTTTCAGTAAAAATATGCCATTTGGCTTTTCCTATATTCCATTTTGGTAGCCTAGATACTGGAGGACTTTGGGCAAGATCAATAATAATTGGGAAGTGGTCACTGGTATAACGATCATCCATTACCTCCCAACTAAAGTCAATAATTGAATCTTCACTGCATATTGACAAATCGATTGCCGATAAAGTTCCAGTTTGTACGTGGAAATGGGTTGGTTCTCCAGTATTTAATATCCCTACATTTAAGTTATTAATTATTGAGGATAGATGTTTTCCTCTTTGGTTGCTGACTATATCATCCCACATGGGGTCTCGAGCATTCATATCACCTAATATCAGATATGGTGTAGGTAGCTGGTTAACCAGTGAAGTAAAGTGTTCACTAGGAAAGGCAATACCAGTTGGTAAATACACACAGCATATGGTGTATTTTCGTTCTAAAAATACTTGTATAGCTACTGCTTGCAAGTTAGTTTGCATTTGAAAACTGGTATGTGGGATGTCACTGCGGATCATAAGTAGTGCACCCCCATGGCTTCTGTTGTAAGGAATATTTTCTGAATGGTATGGAGAAAACTCCTTTGGACAGGGAATGTTATGATTGCCCAGCATAGTTTCTTGAAGTGCGACACAAATTGGATTAAAGTCATGAATTAGCACTTTTAATTCTTCCCATTTACTTCTAAGTCCTTGACAATTCCATTGAATGATGGATGAAACTTTATCTTTTGGGTCCTCTGACAATGAGGTGCCTTTGGATTAATTTTGGGGATCTTTTTTCCAGAGATTGGGATGATTTTTGGAATCTCCCAACTCTTTTGGTGACGAGTCTTTTCCCATATATGAAGATTTTAAGGGGTGGTGTCCAGTCTTTAAAAGGACAGATGGACTGAAAAAATTTGAAGGAGGAGCTGCTGGCTCCTCTGTCTTAGGTGGTGGGCTTTTAATGGGGTCTCCAGAAAGAGGAGCTGCTGGCTCCTCTGTCTTAGGTGATATGTTTTTATTGGAGTCTCCAGAAAGAAGTAATGGAGTGGCTAATAGCTCCTCAGAGGTATATGGTAAGGCTGCCATTGGCAACTCTAAGGTTAATGTTGGATATGATCTCAAAGGTCCATCTAGGGTGGAGGAACTTAGTTCCTCTTGAGAAGACAATGGATCCGAGGTGACTGTCTTAAAGCTGTCTACTCTAGAGTTTAGGCTTTTACTGTCAGGAAGTATAATAGAATCATCACTTCGAGATCTCTTGTTCAATTGAGTTCTAGGATTTGAATTATAATGTAATGAATTGTTTTGCATTTCTCTTCTTTTGGTGACTGGAGCAAAGGTGTGAATTCCTGGGTTAAAGCTGCTTGTTACTTTCTTTTTTGTTTCAAAGAAACTAATACGTTCTTTGGTCTTGACAGCCATTATTTCTTTTTCAAAGAAATATTTCTCTCATTTTTTTATTAAATGCTGGATGTCCTCCTCCACAGTTCACACATTTCAGAGCATTGCTACATGGTCCATGTGACTCCTCTACACAGTTTACACATATTTCAACCTCACCCTTTGCTTTCCTACGGCAAGATGTATTTACATGGCCATACATTTGGCGGTGAAAACATCGCCTAGGAGAAGGGATATATGGCCTACCTTTAAATTGATACCAAGCCACTGAAAGTATCTCTGTGAGTTTCAAGGAATCAATTGTTAGTATTAATAAAGGCTGTGGACAGAGTATTCCATGTTCTTTTTTCATTATTCTCTTGACCTCTGTAACATTTTGATCTTTTAACTCTTTTAATAATTTCTCCTCAGAAAATTTCATTAGAGCTTTCGAGAAAATTGCACCTCTGCTCTGGTTATAAGTTTTATGAGGCTCACATTTAATCTTGTTACCACTAATTGGTTCAATTTCTTTCAACTTGCTGCTTTCAGATGGTGACTGTACCTCTATCAATAAATGCCCTTTGCCTAAGGAGGAAATTTTAGGCTTTTTGCCTAAACATGTAACTATTTCTCTATATATTTCAAAAATATCTGAATCTTCTATATTGCCGTCTTCTAAGGACAAAGTTAAAAATTTATCATATGCAGTAGGCTCAAACACACCTGGCATTACTTCAATTGACCTAAGCTTCCTATTTTTTTCCTTGTTTAGATTTTTCCTCCTTAATCCAAAACTATACTGGTTTGGGTTACAAGGAATACAAGGGGCCATTGTTACCAAACTAGTTTCCTTTCCAAGAGGCTGTACCGTATTGTCCTTTTTCGAGCAAGAGGTTGTCATCGGTGTTTGGGGGAGGTTTATATGGTTTGCCATAAAACGAGGAAAATTAATTTCGCCCAGGCTGGGGTCCCTCTCACCAAGGAGGCCCAACTGGGGGAGGAGCAAAACTCACACACACAAAGGTAACTGCCCTGGGACCCTCACCTGGATATATACCACACCCACAGTGCTTTAAGGGTCGTCAGTCCGTCGAGATCGGACCCAACACTGTGGGTATGGCTTCACATAAAATTTCCCCTCACTCGACCACGTCAGGCACTCTAGTTTTACGGGTGGAGTGGCATGCCGTCCAATTCCACCCTCCATCTAGTTAGAGGAGCAGTCAATTCAGTAATCCAATAACATGCCAAGATCATGAACGAAAGAAGAAGGGAGGGGGGAAAATTTAAAGGAGGAGGAGTAAAGGAGTTAAAGGTCTCAATGTTTAGTTAAAACCACAGCAGGGAGAGTAGGTTTAAGAGAGCATTCTCTTTCTGCAGTGAATTCCTGGTCAAGGAGTTGGGATCAGGGGAAGAGAGAGAGAGAGAGAGAGAGAGAGAGAGAGAGAGAGAGAGAGAGAGAGAGAGAGAGAGAATACAGCTACTTATAGGATAATGAAAAAGAAGGATATTTTCTTCTGAATAGTATTAATATGAATAGTCAGTTCCAACAATATTGAAGGTTTTTTTATATAGATAATAATATGATAACAATTTAAAACAATACAATGCGATAAGATTTCATAATAATTATTTTCCAAAATTTATACGATAACATATTTCTTAAAAGAGGAAGGTCTCGAATATATCCATCAAATTAATAACTGAACACGAATAAAATCTCTCTCTCTCTCTCTCTCTCTCTCTCCATTACACTGAATGTATTTCGTTCGTTACCTTTCCTCGTACTCACTCTCTCTCTCTTTCTCGCACTTCTCTTCTCTTCTCTTCTCTCTCTCTCTCTGTTTCTTTTGTCCATATATATTTCATTCATTATTGAATTTCTTTGCCTGATTACCGTAATTTCCTTCCTGCTCCCATTTGAACCATTCTAACTATCTACTGGTTGTTTGAACGAAGGCCACCTTTCAGGGCAAGAAGGGCATGAGCTCTCCGAGCCAGGCTTGGGGCGACACCGGTTTTGTTGCTGGCTGTACATTTCATATTAACTGTTGAATTTTATTATCCATCCAAGTTACATTTACGTTACATTTACAAAACTGAATTACAATTACAAAACCCATGTTACGTTTACCAACCAAACTGTATTACAGTTGTCCTAACACCATTTCAATCGTGAACAGTAATGGTAGTTCAGTAAATACAGCTGTAATGGTAGTTCAGTAAATACAGATCATAAAAAATTCAAATGCAATGTGATTTAACCAATACATAACACGATCTTCGCATGTAATGAAAATATATTACCATTACCAAATAATCTGAAGTATAACTACAAGTAACACTTACTGGAATAAAATACAGCACTCGCATTATCAGTCCATTCGTAGTGTCGGATCCTCTTACGTTGAGAGATATATTAAGAAAATACCACACACGTAACAATACCACACAGGTAACAACATCAGAACCACACGGGTAACAGAGTTTTCCAAGTTCACGAAACATGGGAGCACCCAAAATTACGTAGCGTTGGACAGAGAATGACTCCGACCCTCAGTTCCAGTGTCGAAGACGTCTCAAGAACCTGGCTGCCTAATAAACACTTAACGAGCCCAGTGACCACCGAACCGCTAGTTACAAACTTTAAATGTATTCAGCGATATAATTGGAACATTATACCTAATTATAATATCAAATGTGACAAGCTTCAATATTGGTTGGTATGATGTAAGAATTGGGGTCAGATAAGGGTGTTATATCATTTTGGAAACTTAATATCTTCAGGAATAGAATGATGTTTGAAGCCGGTGAAAGAACAGATGTAGGCATATAGTTGTGTGACAAGACTGTGATGAGTCAAGAACTGAATGTGGAATGGCGGAGATTTGTGGATGACAGAGTAGTGATTGGATAAAAAATAACAAACTCCCCCAAAGAGAGAGAGAGAGAGAGTCTATCCTTCCTCCTTCCCCTTCAGAGAGAGAGAGAGAGAGAGAGAGAGAGAGAGAGAGAGAGAGAAAGTCTATCCTTCCTCCTTCCCCTTCAGAGAGAGAGAGAGAGAGAGAGAGAGAGAAGAGAGAGAGTGAAAGTGTTGGTAAAAGAAGGAAGTTGATAATGAATGTAAGTAAGAGTATGGTTATGATGGTAAATGAAAACCGGGAAGATGATGCAAAGTTACATGAATGGGTGATGAATGGAAGCAGCTGAGTTAGTAAGAAATTTGAAGGTAACTATTTTGGATGAGAGAAGATGAGGATCTTTAACTAGTGAAGAAAGGAGGGTAGCAGCGTATTTGCGAAAGACTTTGGGCAAAATTGGAATGGCTGAGAGAGTGACGTTGGAATTTATCAATGGGCTTTTGTGTACATTTTTCCCATTGAAGTACAGCGTGGATCTGGAGGAAAATGAAAGGAAAAGTGGAAGTAGTAGAGGTGATTCTTTATGAAGTATATATGGCACAAGCACTGCAATAGTGAGAGATGAGATGTGCAGAAAAGCTAAAAAGAGAAGTTTAGGAGCAAGGATGGATTAGTGTTTTGAGACGGTTTAGTCTTGTGAAAGAGTGGCTTAATGTTTAAAAGTGTTAACGAAACCATAAACATCCTGGAAGCTAGACAGCACATGGAAGATAAACTAAGACACTGTGTACACAAGATGTTTAATGGTCTGATGATCATATGACCCGCTTTCACTAATTTCTTGTCTAACACAACACTGCTCTATAGAAGTCGGTCCTTCTGCTGTTCATCTTACCTTCTCTGTCAAAAACTACTTCACTCCTTCCGACGTGCACCAAGTATACTTAATTTTTCACGGTTCCTCTTATTACTTATTTTTTCAACTTTCCCTCATCTCAACATACCATGCAGACACTTGTCACAAACTCATTGACTCTGGTATTACAAAGTTTTATCCAATAACTGGTTATACCACTGTTATCGGAAAACAAAAATGAGTTACAATTACTTCCTTACAGTGAATTAAGTATTTATCTAAAATATTGTCCATCTTGAATAAGAAATGGGGTATTTGCTTGTTGTGAATAACAATAAAGATATGCATACGTCTTGTTGTCAAGTATTATTCAGATGATCAAACACCACTGGTGGAGAACTTTGGCCAAAAACCGAATCGTATCGAGAGGCGGTGGCTCAGGAAGTTTTCATATGCCCTGAGTGATCAACAATATTGCTTTTTTTTCGGACTTTTCTGGTATTTTACGCCTGTTTATTCATTCAAAAAAGCGAAAACCTTAGACATATAGCCTGTTATATAAAAACAACGTGGTCCGCTTCCCATTGAATCCGCTATGTTTAGTCTACTGTTTCAAAGCACTTTTATTCTAAGAAAATAGCCTATCAAATTATTATCGTGAAACGGGCGACGTTTCTTTCATGATTATAAGGAATCTGATATAGACGTTGCGAAGAAATTTTGTGGAATTATTTAATTGTTTTCATCTTTATTGCTTTGTAGCCTTTTTTATGCTATTTTTGAGTAAATGATGCGTTAGTTTGTTGTTTTTCTTATGCAGTATTCATTATTAAGCATTTATACATATATAGTGATTTCCACTGTCAAAAAATTTTGTGGCCTTCAATGCTTTCCGTTGTATATCATAACAATAATAAAACTATTTTGCACCTACAATTCCTGTAAATAGGATGCATATATTTCTTTAAGTAGATCATTGTTTAAATAAATGCAAGATTACATTTCTTCGTGTAAGATGAATAAACCTGATCTGATGAAAGGTTTAGAGTCTGAATATTCCTTACGCGATCAAAATAGAAGAAAAAAGTATTCATGAGAGAGGTCTTTGTTAGACGGAAAAGCTCACAATATTTCTTTTCATGAATATTTAGCCACGAATATCATTTAATATATAGATTTCCTTACACAGCCATACTACAAAAATGCCACATACTACAAAAATGCCATAAACTTTTAGTCTTATTCTTCTAATGGTTATGAAATAGCAAACCTTATAAACACTTGCAAAACGTTAGCTGAATCAACACATCCGTAAGTCTTATCGACTCAACAAATGAGATGTAAGCACACCGACAGTTTCATTCACAATCTATCGGTTGGAAAATCACAATTTCTCATGCTTCATGGTGTTCAAATTTATTACTTAATCCATAGTAGCTATAGTTCAATATGCTACATTTATACGACTTGTATAAGAGTTACACCTTCATATATCATTGTGTTAATAAACATTTTCAAGGCATTTGTACAGAATTTTATAATGCCTTTCACACAATATACTAGGCATTACAAATATTTTGTGACGTAGTGCCAAGTATCTGGTTATTACACTTACCAATCAGTAAATAATTACCTCACAACAGCCAGACACCTGAACCTTCATCACAAATAAAATACGACTGAATACTCTAAAGGCAACAGTGATCCCTTAAAAACTTATCAATTATAAAAAAAGATTTAGACTAAGTTCATTAAAACAGGTGTGAGGTAATCATATAAGAGATTTAATTAATTAAAGGGCATCACTCCATTAACAACTTTTGAAGGTAGTCTAAGTATTTCCCTGGTTCTAACTCACTTCAACAAAGCTGAAGGAAATCAGCTCAATTACCACTCTATATTTCTAACTAAACAAAATTAAATATAAGTCGGGAGTTAATTATTAAGTAAAAATAAATCAAAATTATTTATATGAAGAAAATTAATTTATCGCAAAAAAAAAATTAAATTATTCAAGTAAAATTTAAAGTGTTAAGTAATAATTAAAATTTGAAAACTTAGTCACAAGTGTTAAACAACAATAAAACTTGAAAAGAATTCTAAGTAAATGCAAAGTAATTCACAAGCGTTAAACTTGATTAAATATGCAATGATTAATTTATGAAGACACTTCATTTCATCAAATTGTAAATGTGAATGTAAGCACAGAAAAATTTGGAAAATAGCAAAATTGCAGAAACATTATGAAAGCATTAATCACAAAGAATATATATATATATATATATATATATATATATATATATATATATATATATATATATATATATACTGTGATAGGAAATTCCTATAAGATTAAAGGGCAGAGTGTACAAGGCAATAACATATGGATTGGAAGCAGCACCTCTTAAGAAAACAGAGGGTACAAAGTTGAACGTAACCGAGATAAGGATGCTTAGGTGGATGAGTGGAGTAACCAAAAAGGACAGGGTTAGAAATCAACATATTAGGGGTACAATAAAAGCCACTGATGCATCAAAGAAAGTGCAAGAGGCAAGGTTAAGAGGGTATGGCCACCTGATGAGATGAGAAGAGCAACACATGGCAAGAGAAGTGATGGACGAGGAGGTGGATGGAACACGAAGGAGAGGAAGACCTAAGACCAGGTGGAGAGTTTGCTTTAGAGATGATATGAGGGAGAAGGGAGTATGGGAGGAAATGACACGGGACAGAGGTAGATGGAAGAGACTCATTAGAAACGGCGACCCCGAATAGGGATAAAGCTGGGGAGAAGAAGAAGAAGAAGAAGAAGAGAGATATATATTATATATATATATATATATATATATATATATATATATATCTATATATATATATATATATATATATATATATATATATATATATATATAAATAATTACATATATATATATATATATATATAATATATATATAGATGTGTATATAAATGTATATATATATATATATATAATATATATATATATATATATATATATATATATATATAATATATATATATATATATATATATATAATATATATATATATATATATATATATACATATATATGTATATATACTCTATATATATATATATATATATATATATATATATATATATCTATATGTATATATATACATATATATATATATATATATATATATATATATATATAATATATCTATATGTAGATATATATATATATTATATATATATATATATATATATATATATATATATATATATATATATATATATATATATATATATATATATATATATATATATATGTATAACAGAATCACGAAAGTTAGGAACGTGATAAATCCATAAATAAAGATAAATGCCACGAAGGAAAAATAAACGAAGGAGTCTGCGAGATCTTTCGGCTTAAAAGCCCTTTACTGAAGCAGATACTGACAAAAATACGAGAAAAGACAGTACAAGAAGGTTCGTATAACTGACAGATACGGATTATAAAAGGATTAGTGCCTAGAATCCGACACACCTGGAAGATAAGAAACCTTCCCAAACAAGCATAAACAAAGGGTGCAATTAAAGGTTTAAGACATTCATCTCAGATACAATCTCCAGACAATTAAAGGATTATAGGTGACAGCTATACGGAACCTGGTAAACAAAACCATATTCACAAAACATGACAGACATACATTACAATAAAATTTTTAATAATTCTAAGGCAACTGATTTTTATTTAAGTCAGTAATTATATATTTGAGGTCATTCTTAAACATGTTACAGATACAAGGGTCTAATGATTTACTCTCTAAATTAAATAACCAGGTATAATCGATTAAGTTTACTCTAGAATTAGAAAAAGACAATTGCCTCCCTTTCTTAGACGTTTTGATACATAGAGAACCATTTCAATGTAAATTCAGTATTTATAGGAAACCGACTAACAACTTAACTTATGTTCATTTCTTCTCAGGCCACCATCTTAATATAAAAATATAAATTTTTTCCTCTATGTTTTTACGAGCATTGCGAATTGTCAGTCCACGATATTTGGATCAAGAAATTGAATACATAAGAAAAATAGGGAAAGATTTATGCTATCCTTCACATATATTAGACATTTGTTATAATAAAGCCCACAAAAAGTTTTATATTGAAAACAACACACAGAAAGAAAATTCTAAGAACATTCTCAGTTTGCCTTATTTTAACGGATTTGAAACCATTAAACCATTGTTAAAAGCTTTTAATGTCAACCTTGTTTCTTCCTATAATAACACACTAAAAAGAATGTTAATAAAAAATGGCCCCAGAGAAAGCAACAACATTATATATAAAATTCCATGTATGGATTGTCCCTCATTCTATCTCGGACAGTCCAGCAAGGGCTTAGAAGTAAGGCTAAGCCAGCATAAATACTCTGTAAAAATTGGGCAAAAATCTAATGCATTATTTATTCATTTAAGTGAAAACAACCACCGAATTAATTGGATTGACAGTTCAGTAATTGCACGGTCAAGAGATGTCTTATCACGAAATCTTTTAGAATCTGCTTTAATACAACTTACTTTTCATTGTAATTTCAATGTTAGTCGTGGCCTTTTTCATTTAGACCCTTGTATCTGTAACATGTTTAAGAATGACCTCAAATATATAATTACTGACTTAAATAAAAATCAGTTGCCTTAGAGTTATTAAAAATTTTATTGTAATGTATGTCTGTCATGTTTTGTGAATATGGTTTTGTTTACCAGGTTCCGTATAGCTGTCACCTATAATCCTTTAATTGTCTGGAGATTGTATCTGAGATGATTGTCTTAAACCTTTAATTGCACCCTTTGTTTATGCTTGTTTGGGAAGGCTTCTTATCTTCCAGGTGTGTCGGATTCTAGGCACTAATCCTTTTATAATCCCTATCTGTCAGTTATACGAACCTTCTTGTACTGTCTTTTCTCGTATTTTTGTCAGTATCTGCTTCAGTAAAGGGCTTTTAAACCGAAAGATCTCGCAGACTCCTTCGTTTATTTTTCCTTCGTGGCATTTATCTTTATTTATATATATATATATATATATAGATTACATATATATATATATATATAGATATATATATATATATAGATATCTATATTATATATAATATATATATATATATATATATATCTATTATATATAAATATATATAAATATAATATAGATTACATATATATATATATAGATATATATAATATATTATATATATAATAGTATATATATAGAGATATATATATATATAATATATATGTATCTATATATATATATATATATATATATATATATATATATATATATATATATATATATATATATATATATATATATATATATATATATATATATAGATATATATATATATATATATATATATATATATATATATATATATATATATATATATATATATATCTATATATATATATATATATATATATATATATATATATATATATATATATATATATATATATATATTTATATCCAAAAATATCAAGTTCGACATTTCGTTTATTATCCAGTTCCTTTAACCAGATTCAAACTCCCGCCAGTAGGAATCGAAAGCAAGACTGAGGATATTTGACCACTCGGATGTCAGTTGGCAGTTTTAGGGGAGAAAAAAAACAGCAGATAATTCCTCTTCTCTTTATTTAAAGAATGTTTCTTGTGTACCATAATATTTTCACAATATGAAGTATTTATTAGTAGCAATAATATTTTTTTCCAGATTTTGGAAAATGATGAATAACATTATCTTTTAAGTTTTAGTCTTCTAAGAGAAACTTTTGCTATTCTATTATTCTGTCAGTGTAACTGTCTGCTAGAAGCTATTTATCCACTACTGTTAGTAAAGTGAAAAGAGTACTATTAATGTAGGCTCATCTTCATGCAGTGTTCTTCCTAATAAACAGGTCTAATTTTCATCGCTGTCTTCTTAAGGGAGTAATATTGACCAAGCCATCCGGACCAGTTTACCCCATCGGCATAAGATGTGTGGTTTCCAGAGAGGTACTTCCCATTAAGGTTTGATGAATGGCATCCCTTGTACCACCAGGCCCCTTTGAACCTGAAAATATTAATGCCAACATAACAAGCACCAAAGCTATGCAGAGAAAGGAAAGACTTATGTCATGAAAACTTTACTAACTTGATCCTTTCAAATAGGGTTTAGTAGACATTGGTATTAAAAGTATTACTTATCATGTCTCACCATCTTACTCAGTTATAAATAACTTAAAGAAAGTAAGATCGGTCTGTTCCACATGAACGGGAATGAATAAAGCAATATTCATAGGAGCATATCAATGAACTTACATAACTGAACAACTGTCTGTAGGATATGTATCGTTATCGATGTCTTTGGCCGAAAAATTCATTCCACTGTGGCTTGCAAAGGAATCCCCAGCATCTCCACTATATTCCACAACCTCAAGTTTGTATGACGAACTTCGGTCGTGGACATAGAAAAACTTGTAATTGGCCCATCTTCTATTATTCTCAAAGTCAATTAAATCAAATCTTATTTCATTCAGTGTCTGATCCGTTAAGGCGTGGATGTTGTCATTTCCTAACCAGAATTCTCCCTTCAGGTTACCAAAGCCAAGGGCATATTCCATCCAGGTACGATAGAAGTCCTCTCTGGGTTCAATGTCATCCCGACGTTGAATGACAGTCCATCCACCACCATCTGTCTCCATGTCACAGAAGACCTGATTGAAAAAAACAATTTGAAATACGTTTAAAGGCAGGAACAACATACTGCAGTCTAATCAAACATCTAATTATAACATATTTATGCTGATGATATATTGAAATTCATTTACCTGAAGAGGGACATCAGGACAACATTTGTATGGGAAAATCATATAGATTCCACTAGTGGTGTTGCCTTGCCTTTGTACATCTCGGCAGTTACGAATTTGTGGTCCGACGTCAAACCATAGAATCTGAGATTTTGGGAAAGCAGAAACCTTCTCGAAAATCAAGATTAATACCAATGTCCCTACTAAGGCAGTTTTCCATTGCATCATAAACATCCTGTACAAAAGAAATAATGGAATGATGACATTGATGAAACAAATGAGTCAAGTTCATAGATACGTGGGAACTTGTTTACTAATTTACACTAACATTATTTTGCAGCATTTTCTCAAAGGGTGCAGTCCTGGCATCAGGCTCTAGAATGTGAATTTCTTAGAAGAAAGTATTTAAACTATTGTAAATGAATACATATTGTCCTCTTCCTCAATCTTGAAAATTGCTTTCTCCAGAATTTTTCAGAACAATGCTAAAGCAGTACACGACTGGAAGCACCCGAAGACAGGGAAGATTAAAACTTAAAAAACATCCATTGATGGCTCAACCATAAGATAAGTGAAAAAAGTAAATAAGAATATTACTAATATCTTATTAACACTATTAATACTAAAACATCACCTTCCATTAGTATTGTCTAATGGAAGGTGAGAACCGCTAACTTCACAGAGTTGACGTACTTAATTCTGAGGATATCCACGTTCTATGCCCCAGTGACAATCTATAACAATTCCAAAGAGAAGAAAAGGTTATATACTTTTCAAAATTAATTATATTCAGCGAAATCCAAATGTAACTATAAACGATGTCTTTCCCAGAGTCTGATTGCCACTAGTTTATTATATTACGAGTGTTACCAGAATCTAAACAAAGTACAAGATATTCAGACAAGTCTAATCACTATCAACCTCAAGCCTGTTTAATAGTCATATGTCACAGAATTAAAGCATCTATAAGGTCCTAAAATATTATGTAGGTGAAATAAAATCCTAAGGTAAATCATCTTGTTATAGCACTCCTATAACCAAAGAAATTTATAGGGTCAGGTTCTAAGGTCTCTTTCTTGCCCTTACCGGCTGAGGACTTAAGAAACTAGAAATGACAGCAAAAAGGACAACATAAACTGTTTGTATGGTATAAGTTACATGATTGATATTTGAAGTCATTAGAAATAATAAACCAATTCAAATTGTTTTAGAATGTGATTAATCGTTGAAATCGTCGATCAAATACCTTAAAGGGGAACTTCTGGCTAATAGCCATTAAATTTCGTCGAATAGAACTTGTAATAAGCTAAAAAATGAGCCATTGCTCGAATCTGTATGTAATCCCATTATTTTACAATTTAATTTCAAAGTAGTGCCGGGGTACTTCAATGGACAGCACCATTTATCCAGGATTCTACTATGTTGCTATCTGGCAGATTAGTACTGATGACGTAGTGCAGCGGTCGCCTCACAATAACAAGAGCAGCAAACCACACGTATTATAGAGTATGTGTCCTCGGTATTGTCCTCGTGTTTTAGGTCAATTATCATTCAAATAGTGTCAATTATGCCAACTTGTATGGCGTTTGGTTGTGCCAATACTTCTATCAAGTGTCCAAAAAGCATATAATTCCACAGGATTCCGTCACATAGAGAGAAATCAAGCCGCTGGCTGATGGCTCTTCGAAGGGAAGATATCAACATCAAAACCTTTCAACCTATGATGCAAACCGTTGTCTGTTCGGATCATTTCTTGCCAACAGATTTAAAAGATGACTTTAGGAGCAGGTTATTAGATATGGCTATGAAATTTATATATGTTATGGGAACTTAATTTCCCTCTGAACAAACTACGGTACCGACGAAGATAGGGCGGCTATCTACCGCTATCTATACTATGGTGCCTCCACTTGTATGCATTTGAATTGAAATTTATTCTTGTCAATCACCATGTGCGTGGTGTGATGGGGTGAACAGCATTTTTCTAAACGTGTGTGTTTGTGTGTCCATGAATTGATGAGGGCCTCCACTTAGTCCTTTTTAAATCGCTCACACACTCACTCACTCCACTGGCTGCGGGCCTCCATGGCTCTTTGCTGCCACTACAAGAAGCTTCCAACAACCATGGTCCTACGCAACATCCCACCTATCCCCTGGACCATCCATTCCAAGCTTTGTCATGTCCATTTTTATGTTATAAGACCATCTCATGCAGGATCTTCCTGGAAGTCATCTGCCCTCTGGTTGTCCTCAAGTAATCTTGCTTATCAGTCTATCCTCATGATCCCTGGCCACATGCCCTGCCCACCTCAGTCTTGAGCCATAATCGTGCCTGTTATCAGGGTACCTCTGTCATTTCCCTTAGTTCATTATTATGCCTTCTTCTCCATTGCCCCATCTCTGCATCAAAGACCAGTCCACATATCCTTCTGAAGATTCCGTTCTCAAACGCTTCCAACCTTCGTTCCAGATCCTTTGTCAGCCTCCAGGTTTCGCAACCATACGTTAACACGGGTCTAATAATTGTTGTATAGGCCTTCACCTTTGTTCTCCTTGATAAAATATTCCTATTGAGCACTTTGGCTAAAGCCCAACTACATCTGGCTACTGCTGCTATTCTTAATTTTACCTCTTCCTCCACTCTATTTTCAGCTGTAACTGTTGATCCAAGGTATTTGAAGTTCTCGACCGCTTCCAACTTCATATTTCCACACCTGGTGTTACCCAGTATCCTCTCCTGCCTTGAAACCTTCAAGATTTTGGTTTTAACCTCATTTATTTCCAGGCCAACTTCATTTGCAGCTTCTCTAAAAATGCTTATTTTTCCTGGATGTTTTCACCACAAAAGTCAATATCATCTGCATAAGCTAATCTATCATACATAGCCTCCCTAAGATGTACTCCATTACCCTGTGGTGTTTGTCTCATGACCCATTCCAGCACTAGGTTAAAGAGAATCATAGACAGTGTGCATCCCTGCTTTAAACTATTGTCAACTTACAGGACCTGTTACTTTCCCTCCAATTCATATTCTGCCTCTCATATTCCTGTAACACATTTTTATTAGTCGTATAAGCTTCTCTGGTATCCTGAATTCTTTCAGTATCCTCCACAATGCCTCTCGTTGTATACTGTCATATGCCTACTTAAAATCTATACAGCCATGCCAAGAGTCTTAATCATATTCTCAGTATTTCTCAAGGATCTGCCTTACAATAAATATTTGGTCTATGGTTGATCTGGACGCTCTAAACCCTGTTTGGTAATCCCTTACTATGGTCTCACTGTGTCTCTTCAGTCTATTGAATAATAGTTTAGCTACAATCTTATATCCAACAGTTAAGAAACAAATGCCTCTATAATTCCCAAATTCCGTTCTATCACCTTTCTTGTGAATTGGCACAAACAGTCCCTCCTCCCATTCTTTAGGCATTTCTTCCCTTCTCCAAATTCCAATCACAATTTTTGCCATTGCTTCTTGTAGTTGTCTTCCTCCATACTTCAGTAGTTCTTCACTAATTTCGTCAAGGCCAGCAGACTTATTATTCTGTAGGTGATTTATTATTTCTAGAATTTCCTCTGTGGTTGGATCCTCCTCATCCTCTCCCAATATAATTTCTCCATTCTCCCCAGGCTGTTCGGGAGGTGCTGGTCTATTTAACAAGGTTCTAAAATGTTCTACCCATCTCTCTTCAATTTCCTCTCTATCTACTAAAAGATCGCCATATCTACTGCACACCATTCCTAGTCTGGCCTGGTATCCCTTCCTGATTTTATTTATACCATGGAACTCGGCCCTCACATTTCCCTGCCTGCTGTTGCTCTCAACCTCTTCCAACTCCCTATTGATTAGCATTCTTTTCTTCCTTCTGTTAGTGCTGCATGCCTCATTTCTTGCCTCTGTATATATCCTTCTCCTCTCTGCATTTCCCCTATTGTCCATCCATTTTAATCTTGTTTCTCTTGTTCTTTGGGCTGCCTCTCTGGATTCCTCATCAAACCATTGCCCTCCACTCCATTGCCTCGCCCTAACAACAGTTCTCTCTGTGGCTTCCAGCATTATAGGTTTTACTTGGTTCCAACTTACATCATCATCCACCTCTAATGCTGCAAATCTGTTCTCTACTTCAGCCTGATATTGCAATCCTGTTTCCTCTTCCTTCAGTTTCTCAGTATCTATCTTAGATGTTTGCCCTTCATTCTTTCTCTTTATTGTTAATTTTATACGCATTTTTGCTGCCACCATGTAATGATCTGAACCACAATCCGCTCCCCGGTATGCTCGCACATCCATCAGCACTGATCTAAATTTCCATTTGACTAAAATGTAATCAATTTGATTGGTTGTACTTCCATCAGGTGAAAGACAAGTGCCCTTATGTTTTTCTTTGTGTGGGAACAGAGTGCCTCCTACTACTAAATTGTATTCTGTGGTTAGTGTTGCCAGTCTAATCCCATTGTCATTACTACTTTCATGTAATCTATGTGTGCCTATAGTTCCCATTAAAGCTGCTATTTCTTTACCTACTTTAGCATTCATATCTCCCAATATTATCAGCATATCGTGCCCTAGTACTTTGTTTAAAACCTCCTGAACTTCACCATACCATCGATCTTTGGTATCTTCTTCACTGTCCTCTGTAGGGACATGCAATGTTATTACTGTGATTTTAAACCATTTAGCAGTTATCCTTTATTCTTGCTATCCTGCTGCTTAAACCCTCAAACTCCACAACAGCAGTGCTTATCCTTTTACTAATATGAAATCCAACTCCCTCTTCATGTCTTCCATCTTCTCTGCCACTATAATATATGACCCCTTTATCCATCTCACACTTCCCAACTTCCAGCCATCTAATCTCTTGTAGGACAGCTATTTGTATACCTTATCTTTCCAGCTCATTTCCAAATACATCAGCAAATCCCCCTTTGTACAAACTTCGCACATTCCGAGTAGCATACTTTATGATCCTATTCGTTCTTGAGTCATCAACAAGTGGTCCAGGCCTATTCACTTCTTCTATGGTTTCTGTAACAATCTAGGTGTTTACAGGAAAGGGTTGTTAGCCCCTCCCTAACCTTCCTCATTTATTCTGGCTTAGGACCAGCACAGAATCACATCCTTTTTAAATAATTTAATTACTGTGGTTTTAGAATTTAGGGCTGTATATACCTAACTAGGCATACTTCAGGCTACTTCTTTATTCACCATTTCAATCATATATTTTCCGCTGACAAACACAAACCAAAAAGGATATTATCTGAAGATGTTGTGCCCTCGAAATAGTTCCGCCTGTCTGAGCCTACTGCAACATGGCATCACGCATAACAGATAAGCCACACAAAATGGCGGCGCTCATGGTGCAATAGAAAATTGGTTGTAAAAAATAAGAAAATGCCCCTTTCAAAAAACTTTTTTCACCAGTGCTAATTAAATAGGATAACACTACATATGGAATAGCTAAAATGCAACAAGAAGTTCTTCTTTAATGAATTGTATATAAAATATTCAAGTAGCTAGGTATAAGGAGACAAGTACCCTAGTTTTTAGGAAATGAAATATAAGTATACCCATATATACATGAAATAACCTTTCAGATGGCATAATTCTGCACACGAGTGGGACTACCCCGTCTACCAAAGGGCACAAGCATTGCATACATTATTAGAAGATGTAGTACAACATAAGCAAATGATGCAAACCAGCTTTGGCATATCTAGACTAACACACAGATGGGTAGAAATTCTGCTAACACATTATGATTAATTCTTGTAATCACTGTTCAAATAGCTTAACCTTCTCTGGTCTTTGTAATAACTTGATATAGCGTCGCCTAAACTTGACCAATCCAAGGACTGTTTTCTCTACTTGATATCCATATATTAAAGTAAACCAAATTCCCTAAATTCAGTCCATAATCTACCCCCGAAAATAATTTTCAAAACTACGCCAAAAACTCGGCTACCTCATTTCGCCCGAGAGTTTCCCAGGTGAAAGTCGCCTCTCGCTACTTCTAACTGACTGCATTTCCACTCCCGTGTTTGTAACGCTGTCACCAAGTCGCCCTACATCCCTAAATTTGATTTAATTATTAACTGATGCTCTTCCCTCACATCCAATATATAATTTTTCTCACTGAGGAACAACATTTTTACTGTAATCAACATTTCTTAAAAGGGGAAAAAAGTCAGTCATCATCTGATAAGGCAGCTGCGTTCAATCACGTGATGAAAGCATGAACATCTTTCTGGAAATCAGAATGATACCAGTTAGCAAATTACCAAAGAAGTATTTCTAATTTCATGGAAATAAATCCTTTATGAAGGCTCATATATTTATATATATATATATATATATATATATATATATATATATATATATATATATATATATATATATATATATATATATATATATATATTTATATACATATATATATATATATATATATATATATATATATATATATATATATATTTTATTTATTTGTTGGCTCCCGGGAGCCAACAAATCTCATCGACTAAAAAATTCCCTTTGGTTAAACATATATGAAAATATATATATATATATATATATATATATATATATATATATATATATATATATATATATATATATATATATATATATATATATATATATATATATATATATATATATGAGTCATATCCCATTACCGTGATTCATACACATACATCGAGCTACAAATGTCCTTTAATATCTAATTCGCACTACCTCGGAATTAATATATTTTCATATATGTTTAACCGAAGGGGAATTTTTCAGTTGATAAGAGATTTGTCGGCTTCCGGCCACGAACCATCGAAACCAAACAAATCCAGGATGACATTGAAGCTTTAACCCACACCGCCACCGCAAGATGCTATAAGTTTATGCCGCCTCTCACCTACAAATACCTGTCACTCTTAGGTATTCGTTGTTTGAAGACTGCATCAACCCACCTCGACCTCGGTAACGCTGTAGAGCTTTTGTCAGCACTTAGCCATTATATGAGTCATATCACATTACCGTGATTCATATACATACATCGAGCTACAAATGTTCTTTAATATCTAATTCGCTCTATCTTGGAGGTAAGTAACGTAGCCTACCTTTTTTTCTGTTGAATGCCATCTTTGGATTTGGCTGAAAATCAGTTTCAAACTAGGTTAATGTAGAATCTTGTTGTTACAAAAATATACTCTTTATTTCCTTAAATTAGCTAACATGAAAATGGAATAAAATTAATTAAGCATAACCCAAAAAGAAATGTTAAACTATCATATTCCTCTCAAAATCATATTTAAGTAAGTACTCCCTTTTCCCCTAAGTGTCCAAACATTCGTAGTTTATTAGTCTAGAGAACTAGTCTAGAGAAAACCTGTAAGGTGACTTCGAATCCATCTGAAATATAGAGACCATAATTATGACACTATAAAACATTAAAGTTCATCAATAAAGAATGTGTGCTGCACCTCACTTCCCTTTCTCTAAAAGCTGAATTTCGTCACTATAAATATTAACTTTTTCAAAGTTCACTTTACCTTGTAAAAAACTTCTAGCGCCTCTTCTGTGGCGTGTTCCACACTCAATCAATCAAATTCAGTGAGTCCCCTTTTGCAACTCTTCCCATAGATTATATGTCATTTTTTTTCATTATGAACACACACTCACCAATTGGCGCACAAGAGGCATGCACGCTACATACATGAAATTCGTGATCTTCGGAATGTGTCACTGACCCCAATTATGCGCCGGTAAGCTTTCCTGTTTTTTTTTTTTATTTCAGCATCTTCGAGGAATCCAGCATTTTGCATCTGCCTCTAAATGGCAAGAGCTAAGGTTATCAACCTGACTATTTAATATTATAGACTTTAAGATATATATATATATATTAATATATATATATATATATATATATATATATATATATATATATATATATATATATGTGTGTGTGTGTGTGTGTGTGTGTGTGTGTGTATTACAGTGGTACCTCAGGATACGAAATTAATCCAACCGAGGCGGCCTTCGTAACCTGAGCTTTTCGTATCTTGAACCGCATTTTACATGTGAATTACCTAATTCGTTCCAAGCCCTACAAAAACAACCCCAGTAAATTTTTATATTAAAGCTAAATTGGACCAAATAAACAAAATGAAAGTACAACAATTTGGACCATTCAGTACCCTAACTTAATATGCACTACTAATATGTACTACATAGTACCTGTAAATAAAGTGTATTAGTGTAAATGGTATACAAGAAATACTGTACGTACTTACGTACGTATGTAGTAAAATGTGGAACCTTACCTTTCGAGTGAGGCGATCTCCGAAAGTGGCGACTGAGGAGGAGGACAAACGGCAGAAAACTTGTACGTACGTACGCTTAACCTTACGAAACACATTAAAAAATTTCAGGAAACATAAAGACTAAACTTTACGAAACACATTAACAAATGGCACAAAACCGTGACACTTAACTTTACAAAAAACTTAAAATTAAATTCCTTTTTTTTTTCTTTCTTTTTTTTTTACATTTTTTCTACTTTTTTATACGTAACTACAAAATTTAAATTTCTTCACCCCTTCAACTTTCTGTTTTTTCGTAGTATCACTTGGATCTTCCTGTTTGCTTACTCCTACTAAAGGCCTCTTTAAAAAATAACTATCCAAGGAAGATTGCTTCTGCTGTTTTTGACAATGTTCCTGAAACGACTCAGGCAAACATCATCGAACTGCGCAAGCATACAACTTGTGTAAGCCTTTTCGGGGAGTCTCTTTTCTACAAATGATTGCACCTTATGAAAAGCAGCTAGAGCATCCTTAATTTCTGCCGTTGTTATAGGGTCGTCCTCCTCCTCCTCGCTGCTGCTAGAGAACTCTTCTTGAACGATGTTATGTTGCATGGCCTCCAACTCCTTCAGGTCATCCGTCGTAAGCTCCTCTTGGTGCTCCTCGAGAAGGTCATTGATGTCGTCCTCGTCGACGACCAGCCCCATGGACTTGCCGAGTGCAATGATCTCGTCAAGATCTGGTTGTGAAACAGTATCAGGATTGTCAACTGTTTCTGAATCTGCACCAGCTTCGCCCACGTCGAATCCCTCGAAGTCTCGGGCGGATACGGCATCAGGACAGAGTTTCCTTCACGAAGAATTCAAGGTTCGCCTCGAAACCTCCTGCCAAGCTTGATCGATGAGTCGGATGCATATCAAGGCATCGAAATGCTCCTTCCAAAATTCACGCAAGGTGAGGTTTGTGGTATTGGTGATGTCCAAACATCTCTTGAAAAGATGTTTCGTATACAGCTTCTTGATGTTCGATATCACTTTTAAAAGATGTTTCGTATACAGCTTCTTGATGTTCGATATCACTTGCTCGTCCATGGGCTGGAGGAGATGGGTAGTGTTAGGCATCGTGGATTAAATCTTCCGTGACAAAGTTAAGTATTCTGTCTTCTTTTAATCAAATAATTCATTATTGAAAACAGAACACTATGTCTTGCTTATTTGGTATGATTCTAAAAGAGCCCCAACTACTGAACCGGAGATCGTTGAGGATATGGAATCGATTGTCATAAAATGTATACTTGTTAAGCAATTATCCATAATAAATCAACTTTTAAATTGCCGTATAACTACTGATTGTTCATTTTAAGATTGACTTTTCGTTTTTGCTTAATATCTAATCTTATATTGAAGTATGTTTGAAAACATACGGAAGCTCGTGCTATAATTACATTTATATAAGTATAATAAACAGCTATGGAGCTTGTAATCACCATAAATTCTTTACTATTTTACTATTGCATATCACAATAGCCTTCTGAATAAACATACTATGACAAAAGCCGAGGGAGAAATACGAATGAGGCTTCTATGCCCTGGGAAGGCTAAAGTCATGGAGATGAATACCAGTGTGGATTATGACCACAACCAGATTATTTTTCATTATTCAGAATTTTGAACAAAAGACTGAATGTAGAAGTGAGAAACTGTGAAAAGGTCAGATAAGCACGAAAAGAACCATTACAGAACTGATAGACAGCACCAGAATAAAGCACGACGGGATGTAACTATAACCTTGGTTGGTGTATATAACAACCAAGCAGAAGGAGGAGTTAGGACGATGACAAACCTGCCTAGCCATCAATGCTGCCAATGCCCACTATAAACTGAACATCCATGAAGTGCTTGATGGATGCTTCTGTTAATTGCCTTGCCATTCATAAAATATCAATTTACGTCGACTGAAACATTTACCATCATTGTAAGTAAGCAATATTCTATCTATTTACGTAAAATTTATTACATTTGATTAACCAGAAAATATATTTTTCGACCTTTGAAATTAGAAAGTATCTTGATGTTTGATATCACTTTCAATGTTTCTAACTCTTAAACTGTTCACCTAGGCGTAAAAAACCAAGACCTGAGGTTACACATAAGGGTCGGCCCGTCTGGACCGGAAATAGTAAATGAATCATATACAAAATATTCAAGTATCAAGACATAGGCAGACAAGTGCCATAGTTTTTAAGAAATGAAATATAAGTACTTACATATACTACATGAAATAAGCATTCAGGTGGCATAATTCTGTACACGAGTGGGATTACCCCATCTGCCACAGGTCTTAAGCATTGCATAAACTAACAGAAGATGGAGTGCAACATAAACAAATGCCGGGAACCAGCTTTGGCTTATGTAATTTAACACACAGACAAGTAGTTCTAACTGAGGATACTGAAAAAGTGACTTGGTAATCCAATTTGAAAAAAGTTATCCTAGCATAGAAGGAGAAAGAATGGGAAGCCTTCACTTTCAACAGAGTTCATGTCTTTGAGGGATCACAAAATCATGCCTACAATGAATTTGAAGAAGTCCTCGGTACTAAGCCATTCTTCAAATTGGTTACACATCAGATGTTGATGATGCTTTATGAGTAACATTTTGTTGGGAAAACTACTGAGTAACTCCTGGAGCCCTAGAGCTTCCTGAATCACTAACAAATGTCTAAGCTCAGCCACTCGGAAGAGTGACACAAATAATCACTCGACTGAACCATTCACGAAAGAAAAAGAGTAAGATGAAAATTTGATAACGTTTATCAAAGAGCCTAGTAATAAATATTATATAATAATAATCTATATATATTATATATTATTTATAAATATATATATATATATATATATATATATATATATGTATATATTGTATATTATGTATATATATATATATATATGTATATATATATATGTATATATATTTAGATTTCTCGTTCGACTGCTCCACCTGCCTCTGCTTCCTCATTATGCCCTGTAGAAGTATTTAACAACGAAAGAGCAATTTCTGGAACAACCGAAGAACCACCAAATTCACCAGTTTTGGAGACCCCAACAAGCTACAAGTCAAACTACCAATATAACAGCCTCTATATATATATATATATATATATATATATATATATATATATATATATATATATATATATATATATATATATATAT
>NC_061087.1:45461665-45469165 GCF_015104395.2 Macrobrachium nipponense | reverse complement strand
AAAGATCTGGTTATTCCCAGACCCGACAAAGGGAAGGGAACTGTTTTATTAGATGCAACCGATTATAAAGAAAAAATTTTGACTATCTTAAGAGACCAAGGTAAGTTCACTGAAATTGGAGCATCCGATTTTTACAATATCACAGTGACTGAGGACAAAATAAAGAGATTTTCCTGTCTTCTAAAGAAAGAGAAAATGATAGATGATAACACATACCAGGACTTGTTTGTCACCGGATCATCCTTTGGAGTTTTATATGGTCTCCCAAAAATACAGAAGCCTAATACACCAATGAGACCAATTTTGGCATCATATAATACACCTAATTATAAGCTAGCTAAATATTTTGTACCTTTTTTAGAACAGCTGACCAAAAATTATTTTACTTTCAGTAACTCTTACTCTTTTAAGGATAAAGTTTTATTACAGGACGCTGATTTAAAAATGGCCAGTTTAGACGTTGAATCTCTATTTACTAATGTCCCTGTGGAAGAAACTATCGATATTATCTTAAACAAACTTTTTCCTGAGCCAGATTCTCTTTTTAACATTTTCAATCGTTCGGTTTTTAAAACTCTTTTAGAACTAGCAGTGCGGGACACTGCCTTTGTTTTTGACGGCAAACTTTATAAGCAAACAGACAGTGTAGCCATGGGCTCTCCCTTGGGTCCCACATTTGCCAACATCTTCATATGCTCGCTGGAAGAACGTATGTTAGATGACTGCCCACTCAGGTTCCATCCACTCTTTTATGGTAGATATATTGATGACACCTTCGCCTTATTCAAAAGTGACTGTGATATTGACTCCTTTTTTGCATATGTTAATACTAAACATAGTAAAATTAATTTTACCGTGGAAAAAGAGGTGAACAATCCATTACCTTTCTTAGACGTTCTTGTCACTAGGCATAATGGCTCTTTTAATACATTTGTTTTGAGAAAGAAAACTTTTACTGGTCTAGGATCCAATTACTATAGTTCTTGTTTTTATGATTTTAAACTAAACTCTATTTTTACTCTCCTCCACAGGGCGTTTTTTATTACATCGAACTGGCAATCCTTCCATCAAGAAATTAGTTTCCTTTCTGGATATTTTATGAATAATTGCTTCCCACAGACTTTGTTTTATATAAAGCTCCGTTTGTTTCTTAACAAACAATTCGCTAATGTCGCCAAACCATGTACAGTACCAAAATTAGCTTTCCCGTTTTTACAATATGACTCCTTTCGGAAAAAGTTTGCACAAATTGTTCACAAACATTATGGTGCCCTTAATCTGAAATTAATTCCAATAAACCCACTAACAACCGGTTCCTTTTTCAGATATAAAGATCGATTGGACCCTCTCTTGACCTCCAACGTGGTCTGTAAGTATACTTGTCCTAAGTGTAACTCTGGGACATATGTCGGATCCACGAGGAGGTTACTGCGGTTCAGAATCGACTCTCATCGGGGTTTAAGTTTCCGTACTGGCTGTAGGCTCTCCAATCCCGAACATTCCAATATAAGAAACCATTCAAAAAATGTATATATTAGAGAAAGAAGCCATTTCCAAAATCATAGGCCAAACAAGCAATGCATATGAACTGCCTATCCTAGAGTCATTATCTATTAATCAACTGGTTCCCCATTTAAATACCCAGACCTCTTCCACACAACGGTACCTGAGCTAACTTTTACTTATGTATTGTCATTCTGTCTCTTGCCTTCTCTGCATAAGGTTGGTAGCGGTCTTTGGTCTTTTTTTTTTTTTTTTTTTTTTTTGTTTCTGTGTTTTTTTTAAAATGTGTTTTAATTTATAAATGTTGAATTTTAGAGTCATTTCACAAGTAATTTTCAAGTAATTTTCAAGTAATTTTACTTATTGTCTAACAGATTCCCTGAAGATATAATAATGATATTACGAAACATAGGAAATAAAGAATTGAATTGAATTGCAACGTTTCCAATGGTCCACCTTCACGCTGATGTGTGTAATATATATATATATGATTATATTATATATATATATTATTATATATATTATACTAATATATATATATATAATATATATGATATATGGGAGGGGGTATATATATATATATATATATATAAATATATATATATATATATATTATGTATATATATATATATATATATATATATATATATATATATATATATATATATATATATATATATATACACATCAGAGTGAAGGTGGACCATATATATATATATATATATATATATATATAATATATATATATATATATATATATAATATACTATATACGTATATAAATATATAAATATATATATATATATATATATATATATATATAATATATATATATATATATATATATATATATTATCTAAATGGTAAAACCACAACTGAAATTTTAGAAGAAAACATCGATATTGGCCCTGTTTTGAGTATTTTTAAAGGTTTGTAGTTTTTATAAAGATAACTTGTGATTTTATCTAATTTTTTTATCTATTTATAGCATTAGAAATAACATCTCTGTATTTTACCGTTTTAAACATTGATCTTTGGGGTGACTATTTCAAACCCGTTAATTTCCATTAAACTCATTATTATTTATTTATATAATTTCCATTTCCGTTTATTGTTATCATAACGCTGAATGACCCTGTGGGTCCCAGCGCTTGGCTTTATGCCTAAGTCACATATTCCAATATTCCAATTTATTCTTTTCATCATGCACATACGTCCATATATTTGATAAGTTTTCTAAAACGTTCACTGAATCAATACTGATGAAATAGTAAAAAATATTACGTTTATGACAATACAAACATTCACAAGGAACGAACTTGAAAAGGCACTGACTAGCACCATAAGCATCAGTGGGATTGTTTCTAGTATGTGGAAAAATATTGTTCTAATTGAATTAAAAGTTATAATTTATTAACTAATAGTTATCAGTCAACCGGTAGAAATTTCTTATAAAAATGTGGTCACTGCATGCCTTCGATTAAAAAATGAATCGCAATTACCATTGTCTGAGGGAGGAAACTACTGCGGTGAGCAATATTAAGTGACAAATTTAGATCAACGGAAACTTCTTGTATCTTGATAGATCGATTTTACAGCAATAGTAAAACTATACCTGTATCATGTGGAATTTTTGTCATCGTTCTAGATGACTTACTGTGCTTATTTCATATGCAATGCTTAAGAAATATTACGAAAAGGAAAGGCTTGAGTTGAAGTAACGCAGTGTATTGCCCAACATTTGGTTGTTAATTGAAGAATTATTGAGGGCATTATGTCTGAACATGTAGAGGAATATCAAACTTATTAGAATTATAACGGAAGATATTAAGTGAAATGCATACATACTTCTAAGAGTTAAATGAACTTTAGAATGATCAACACCAACGCTTAGAGCCTTGTCCGGTTGACCAGGTGATTGGGGATAGCAATGATAAACGACACCGTGAGAGAGTTTGGAAGTGTTGCTAAGAGGAGGAAGTTGATAGTGAAAGTAAGCAAGAGTAAGGTTATGATGGTAAATGGAGAATAAGTTGATAGTGAATGTAAGCAAGAGTAAGGTTATGATGGTAAATGGAAACCGGGAAGATGATACCATGCAAAATTATATGAATGGGTTAAGAATGGAAGCCGTTGAGTCATTACGAAATTTGAGGGCAACTATTCTAGATGAGAGAAGATGAGGGTCGCAAACAGGCAAAGAAAGGAGGGTAGTAGCGTAATTGCGAAAGACTGGGAGGTAAATTGGAAAGGCTGAGGAGAATGAAGTTGGAATGTATGAACGGGCTTTTGCATCTAACTATTCCCACGAAGAACACTATGGATTTGAAGTTAAAGTTGAAATACTGTGTACCCAGGGTGTTTGATGTTCTGATGATCATATAGTCCTCATTCACCAATTTTTTGTCTAACGCAACCCTGCTCTATACAAGTCCGTCTTGAATAGAAAACTTGTTATTTGCTTCTTATGAATAACAATAAAGATATACATACGTCCAGTTTTCAACTAAGTTTCAGATGATCAAAACGGGTGGTGCAGAACTCCGGCCGAAAACAGAATCGTACTGAGAGGCTGCGCCTCAGGATGCTCTTTATATGCCCTAAAAGATCGACAATATTGTTCTTTCAGATCTAAACCGTGAAACCCCCATACTGATGGCTGAATTTGCTCTATCATGCCTTGTTATATAAAAACTGGCATTCGCTTCCCATTAAGAACATCTCTTTAATTTGTTATGTTTAGACTATAATATTTCTAAGCACTTTATTCTAAGTACGAGTAAATAGTCTATCAGATTACAATCAGGAAACGGACAGCGTTTCTTTCATGATGATAAGCAACCTGATGTCGACGTTACGATGAATTCCTCTGGAACTATTTAACTGTTTTATCTTTATCTTTGTTTAACTTTTTAATCGATATTACTGGGTAAATGGGGCGTTAGTTTGTTGCTTTGTTGTTTTTCTAACGCAATGTTTATCATTAAACCCTTTTATCTATAATGATATCCACTTTTGTAGCTTAATTGGTAGCCTTTGTATACCAAGATGGTTATATACGACAGTTATAACTATAATATAATGTTTTGTACACAGAGTTGATGTAGACAGAATGCATATATTTCTTTAGGTAGATCATTGCAGTAAATAACTGTGCGATTGCATTTCTTAGTGTAATATCTATAAACATGGAATAGTGAAAGCTTCAGAGTCTGAATTTTCCTTACCTGTTTAAAATAGAAGAAAAAAGTATTCATGAGAGCGGTCCTTCTTAGAGGGAATATCACGCAACGTCTTTACAAACATTAAGCCACAAATATCGTTTAATATTCATTTCCTCACAGAACCACCCTGAGTATATATATATATATATATATATATATATATATATATATATATATATATATATATATATATATATATATTTATATCACCATAACGTGACTGGAATATTTTGAAGCAATAAAAAGTCCACACTTATGTAAGATGTGTATTAAAAAATTCTTAAAAGTCGGGAGCTTTCGTCTACTTGATCAGTAGACCTCATCAGCCGCACTGATCAGTACGGCTGGTGAGGTTATACTGATCTTACATCTTGCATAAGTATGGACTTTTATTACTTCTATATATATATATATATATATTATATATATATATATATATATATATATATATATATATATATATATATATATATGCAGTCAGCCATGATCCATTCCTAGTCCCGGAAAACTCCGTGACTATTGCTGAAGACATAGTACATGTTGGGTTAAAAAAAAACTCATGATGATCATTATATTTCGTGAGAGGCTTTTATAAAATTCTTCACCAATGCTTTGAAAATGTTTATTAACACAATGATATATAAAGGTGTAACGCTTTTACAAGCCGTATAAAGGTAGCATATTGAAGTATAGCTACTATTTGTAAGGGAGCATATGCAATATGAGGTAGGTTTGTTGATGAAACATCGGTAATCGTTATATTCAAACAAGAAATACCAGCAGATAAATAAAAATGATGGTGGCACCCTTGATTCTGTTGCATATAATGTTGATGATGTCATCAAAATGGCCGCTTACCGTAAATATTACATTTAAATGAAATTCCTTCTTTTTGCTCCAATGTCAGTTATTTATAGCTCATTTTAAAGGGAATTTTATATACCACAAAAAAGGTGTCTACACAGTTATTTTGTAATATGAAGAGTTTTTGAAATAAAAACCATAAAGGTATTTTTACATGATTTTTAAGTTTAATCAATGTAAATCATGATATTGCTTTTAAAGAACAAACAAAATAATTATTTGTCTTCTAAAAAAAGCTTCATTTTTGCTTTGTTTTCGAAGATGAAATGTGAATGAAGGTAATTTCGATAAAAGAAAAATGGAAGATTTGGATAATGTAAGTGTACCCTCCTCAACAGAAAAGAAAAACAGGCGAACAATCGGTCTCAATGTTAATTGATGTTCATTATGCCAATCTCAACAAAAGAAACCTTGGTTGAAAATTCAAAATGTGCTGAAAAACTTGTTGGCAGTATAAAAATTCGAAGTGACTGTAATGATGAAAATTATATGCATGTTTCTCAATATCTGAAGGACTAATCTGTCGAAGACTGACTGAAGAGCAATGTAAAATGACGTCTTTCTTGCTATAAAAAATGTACTCACGAAGGAATTCTAGAAAAACTCCAAGAGAAATACAGAAAAAAAAATACAGTAAATGAAGAGGATGGCAGCAGTATTGCCTCAGGGAGTTTGAATAAAGGCCCCACAACAAGATCCACACTTCACTCAGAACTTCAGAGTACGGTTTATTTCTTTTGTAAAAAGCCTAAAACTAGAAGCCATCCATTGCATACAGTTTCTACTTCATCAGTAGATAAAAAGTTGTATGAAGCTGTGAACCAAGATACTAATGCAGAATGGAAACTTGAATTAAGTGGATGTATTGACCTGAGAGACTGCCATGCCTGTGATGTCGCATACCACAAGGGGCGCTTCTGCAGAAATGTCGGCAATATAATTAGAAAAACTGAAAAAACAGTTGAGGATTTGCCAAGTATTGCAGTTTGTGCTCGTCAGGTAGAATTTATTGATTCATTGATTCTTTGTTGGAAGCTTTACTGTCAGGGAAAGTTGTCACTCTAAATGTGTCTAAGAGACCAATATGATTTCCAGAAAGTCCTTAAAGGCACTCATTGAAAATGAGCTGTTTTATCTGGACTTAGTGTTTACGACTCCAGAGTCCAAAAAAAAAAAATTAAAAAAAGAAATAACAAAAGCAATACCAGAAGAACTTTCATCTTTTATCAAATTATTGATAACTGGAAAAAAAAATGTTTGACAGCACAGGTGTTTAAAACGATCATTTACAACAAAACGCAGACTCTATTACACAACCATTAATGTATGAATAGCAAACCGAAAGGCAAATGCATTGCTTTTAGAAAAAATTAGGCATACTCGTGAATTTCCCCTTGAAGTTGGTGCTGGTCTGACCATTCATTCTAAGACTCGAAGTAATAACTTGCAAATATCTGGCAGAAGCATTTACAGGCAAAATATTAGGTTAATACCTGAAATATGATGAATTACATATAGTTTTTTATAGTTATGTGGAAAATTCCATAAAGAGCATTACACGAGAAAAGAGACTTCAAAATTATGGACAGCACCGTCATCCCAAATGTGACTATGGAAAAGTTGCTATCTCACTCTCATACCAAAGATGAATTATCAGCCTATATTTCTCAAAAAGTCATCCATCATGCAGAAGAGAAAAATATAAACCTTGTGGTAGCATTGCGTACAGAAGTAGCTTCTACCCATTGTGACATAGGATTTCTTAAAAGTACACAAGAAGAAGCCGATACAAAACTAATCTTCATGCAGTAAATGCTACAGTAAGAGGTGCTGACAGACGATTCATCTTCACCCCAGACACTGGGGTGAAGATGATGCTGTAAGACGATGGCCAAAACTACCATCTCAT
>NC_061087.1:45441665-45449165 GCF_015104395.2 Macrobrachium nipponense | reverse complement strand
CACCACAAGACTCCCCTGCGCATGCAAACACACAAAATCGATGAAGCGTAATTATTTGCCTGATAATACAGAATAACCGGATTAGTGCCTATCTCTTTTCTTAGCTTAGTATAAACCTTATCGTACCTGACACCTCAAAACCTTAGACCACTTAATTAATCAACCATTAACAGTTACCCATGATCACCCTCACCTTTTAACCTTAAATAATCCGTATACTACACCTAAAACATTATCGTGCTCTGTAAAGAAACCATGATTAATAAATCTTAAATATATATTTGTTTCTACTCACTACGTGCCCACTTCAACAGCACACACACCGTAATTAGAACGATACAGATACTACCTTTCATAAATGCATAGCCCTCTGCCAACAACCATTATTCAACGCTGCGAGAGAGAAAATCGGCAACAATATTATCTTTTCCTGGGATGTGGGAAAATTCTAAATTCCACTCTTGCAGCATGAGACTCCATCTCATCAATCGTTGATTTTTATTCTTGTATCTGCTGATGAAGGTCAGGGGATTATGATCCGTCAAGACCTTAATAGGTGTATCTGTGGAAGAGAGAAAAACCTGAAAATGGTTAATAGCAAATACTAAAGCAAGAGTCTCTTTCTCCACAGTGGAATACCTACGTTGGGCGAGGGAAAATTTTTTTTGAAAAGAATGCGACAGGATGAGAAACTCCCTGTTCGTCATTCTGCAACAACACCGCTCCTACACCAACGTCTCGGCGTCCGTGGCAAGAGAAAAAGGAAGGTCAAAATCAGGAGCCATCAAGACAGGGAAATTAAGTAGTACTCTTTTCAAATTATCAAATGCCCTTTGTGTTTCATAAGTCCAGACAAGAGCTACCTTCTTTCTTAAGAGATTAGTCAAAGGATCGGGGATGTCAGGAAAATTCCTAACAAACCTGTCAATAACCTTTCAGCAATTCGAATTTACTAATGTATTTGGCCTTACCCATGCGATCAATACAATCCCCAATTCGAGGTAATGGATAACAATCGGACTTAGACAATTCATTCAATTTATGGTAATCACAACATAACCTGAAATCCCCGTCGGGTTTCTTTACCAATACAACAGGTGATGACCAAGGACTTTGGCTAGGTTCAATTAGGTCATGTTTTAGCATATAATCAACTTTCTTCGCTACAACCTCATTTTTTAAGGGATTCAAGGAGATCGTTTCACAGGAGTGGCACTACCCACGTCCTCGTCAAGCTCAAGGACAGAAGTCCTTCTGGTACATCCGAAAATAATTCCTTATAATTAAATACCAATTTCTTTAAAGACCTTAGTTCTTCATTACTTAGATGAGAAACCATTCCAGAAAAATGTTTCAAAGAATTCTTATTATCTGAACGCCATTCACTTCCATTAAAACAATAATCATCAATACTTTCACCCTCTGAAAAAGAAAAATGGTTATCGTTCTCGGAAACTACAGATTCCTATGGTTTCCACGGGAATAACTTTCTCCCGTTCCCTATATGCCTTCAACATACGTGACAAAGCTGAAAAGGTTTCCTTCTCTCGGGAGTCTCTACTAAATAATTTACTTCACTAACTTTTTTTCAAAATTTTCCAAGGACATGATAAAGTAGCTTTTAATGGATTTCCTGGAATGGGTAACAAAACCAGAACTTTGTCGCCTACCGCAAAGTCACGTGCTTTAGACCTTCTGTCAAAAAAGTACTTCATTCTTTTTTGGCTACACAATAAATTTTTACCTGCAAATTTCCAAGCCTTTGTTAACTTATCGCCTAGATCATACACATAATCTAATAAATTGACCTCAGGGACGTCTCCCTCCCAGGACTCTCGGGCATCGAGAGGACCTCGAACATAATGGCCAAACACAAGGCTGAAAGGCGAAAACCCTAAAGACTGACTTGGGACAGAACGAAAAGCGAACAACAAATAAGGTAATTCCTTATTCCATTCAGAACCATTGATCAAACAATACTTCTTTACCATAGATTTCAGGGTTTGATGAACGAGAGCTCCCTGACTTTCTGGATGATATGGAGAAGAGGTTACATGTTTTATATTTAACTCTGCCATTTTATCTATGAAATACCTGCTAACAAAATTAGAACCACAATCTGATTGAATTATTTTAGGCATCCCAAACCTGGTGAAAAAGTCAATTAGTACATCTACATTTTTAAAACTTTTTATAGTACGTAGTGGTATTGCTTCGGGATATCGAGACATCCTATCCATAATAGTCAAAATATATTCATTTCCACTACGAGTCCTTAGTAATGGTCCAACAACATCAATAATGACCTCCTTGAAAGGTTCAGAAACAACTGGAATAGGGCATTGAGGCGCTTTTGGAATAAGCTGATTGGGTTTACCGACCTTCTGACAGACATCACAGCTATTGACAAATTTCTTTACGTCCGCCATCAACTTGGGCCAATAATAATTCATTAGCAACTTGCCGGAAGTCTTATGAATGCCAAAATGTCCGGCCAAACCACTTTCATGTGCCAATGATATCAACTCAGCCTGTAAACAAATGGAACCATTATCTTTTTCAAAATTTCATAATCAATATTATCTGCCTCCATAGGCCTACTCAACCTATATAAAATATCATTAATTATCTTAAATTTGGGACCAGTCATATCAGACACCTCACCTGACTCAATAGGGAGATCCCGAAAATCCTTTTTCTGAGCTTTGATAAGCACTTCAGTGGTCCAATTCAGTTTCTCCTTCAAAATCCCAAGATCTACAACTACACTATCACTACGTTCTAAACTACTTAAATCTAGATCAATTGTTGACTCTGCAGTGTCAACAATTCTAGCACTAGAACGAGTAACTGCTGCTACCTCACTATCAGGATTTATCAATATGGGATAGATATTATTCTTAAGAGCTACATCATTCCCTATCACAACATCAACATCTTTAATAGGAAATTTATCAACGATGGCCAGTTTCAAATTCCCTGCAAAGGAAGGGCAAATTAAATTAAAATTTTCAGTAGCATAAGACTTTACCGTATCAGGAAACCCAGACAATAACACGAATGCCTCACTTTCAGAAACAAAATTACACGGCAATGCCTCCCTAAGGATCAAAGACTGAGCTGCTCCAGTATCACACAAAATATGTACTCGTCTTTTCTCGGACGAATTTGCGTACAAGACACTACCGATGGACAAATACTTCTCAAAACAGCCACGTAGTCATTGGTCAGTGGACCTTGTTTGGATAGGTTCTCTCTCTCTCTCTTTTCCACACCCATCACTGGCCTACCATCAGCATTTTGCGATTTTCTAAACGCATAACACAAACTCTTTACGTGCCCCTTCTTATCGCAAAAGAAGCACGTCACTGTCTTAAATTTCTCTGGATTATATATATTAGGTCTCCTATTACCTCTGTCAGGAGAAAAATTAATATTATTAGCATTACCCTGGTTATTACCTCTATAATTATTTCTGGTAAACATCCTAGCATTATCATTATTAGAATTATTATTCCTACCTACTTTAACCCAACTAGACTTCACATTTGTCGTTACTCCCCCTAACACACTCTTATGAGACAAATAATATTCATCACTAGCGATTGCTACCTCCTGAACGGTCTCAAGTTTTAACTCTTCGAGGTGGACCTTCAGTTTATCCGGCACATACCTCTTAAACTCCTCCACCAACATTAATTCCTTCAATTTCTCAAAATCTACCACTTCCTTGGACTTGAGCCAATCACTAGCCTAGTGTTCCTTCGACCTTGCAAGTTCAAAAAAAGTTTGCTCCCTGCTTTTTTCCAAGTTCTTGAAGCGTTGCCTAAAGGCTTCAGGGACTAACTCATAGGCCTTCAAGACAATAGACTTCACACTCTCATAATCTGATGTCAGATCCTCCTCCAGAGTTACATACACCCTCTGAGCTCTTCCAACCAATTTACTTTGTATAAGAGTGGTCCATTACTCTTAGGGCCACTCTAACCTTACTGCAATCATCTCAAACGACACAAAAAACTGTGCTACATTGTTTTTCTCAAATTTAGGCACAAATTTGATAGCCTGCGCTAAATTAATAGCAGGCGTTACTGACGTTTTTGGGGAAGGGGGAGGAGAAGAAGAAGAACCTGTGTCTCTCTTGGCAATCTCATGCTGCCTCTCCTTTTCTCTTTCCTCTGCCTCAAACTTTTCTATTTCGAACTCCATCTGCCTCAGAGCAGTTTGCCAATCCAAAATTTCTACAGACAACACGCCTTTATCAGGTTTCACTTCGTGTTCCCCACCTGCCTTTACAGTTTTAATATATTCATAAATATGCAATAGCAATACACCCTTTCTTATGGATAATTCATATTCCAATTCAAAATGCTGCGCTACAATTTCCAAGTCCTCCCTATTCAACTCTGCAAGCCTCGCTTGCCACCCCTCTCTGCTAAGGAGTTCTAATACGTTAACAACCATAATGACCACTATTATTCACACAAAACACTGAATTTACACAAGAAAAACTCAAGGAGGTGGAAATATGCTGCCTGAAAAATAACCCCAAGAATTAACTTTGCACCTACACCAGTGAATACTTAGGATCGAAAGATCCCGTCAAAACAGTCGCCACCTGTGATGGCTGGTTTGACCACCACGCAAAACACTAAACTTTTCTCAAGTAGTATTCAGCAAAACACCATACTAAGTCCACAAAAGGTGGAATAGTATCTAACTTCAATAAGAGTGCAAAGTCAATTCAAGGGGACAAAATACCACAAAAAATACTTAATTTTAATACATAAGTTTCAGACAGAAATAACACCTGAATCTCAATTTACAGTAACTAATGAGAAACACTCACTCTTAACTTCCTGCAGAAGAAAACAATTACACGATTAAAGACAGGGGAGAGGGTCCAGAAAGGAGGAGGCAAGCGAAAAGTAAGAATACCCTAACAAATACAAACTAATATCCCTAACAACTTCCTCAAAAACAAACTTTACAGGTCCTGCCTCTTGGAGGGGGGGGGGGGGACAAATAAACCAACACACTCCACGTCTGGAGGTTTAATCTGGGTGGCAGGGAAAATTGATCCCAAACTATGGTGTTGGAGAGGCTTTCACAAGCTCCAATAATGACGTCAGCAGAGGATCAAGGCCGTGATCTCAATAAATAAATACAGGTATATCTGTTATTACTTTGGGACAGAGAGGTCCCCTTGGCTTTTACTGAACCAAGGGCAGTACACAAAATGCAGAATATAATGTCCTTGCTGCACGGTAAGGATATCCAATCAGCTATACAGCGTCAAGACGTAGCTCTGCAATATGACGAGGAATAAAATCGTTCCACCAGCAATAATAGCGCCCTTCAAGGTTGGAGGCTCAGAAACACACTGAGGCAAACTCCTTCAAGAGTCAACCTCTATCCCTCGGATAACAAAGGAGCCCAGCCGCGTAACCGACACAACTTGAAAATATAAAACAGTCGTTAGCCAACAACAAACACCAATATATCCACCGGTGAGGAGACAAATAGCTAATAAAGAAAGAATACAATACTTCAATATTTAACCTCTAAAAACTTGAATAATAACTAGAAATTAATGACAACTACTATGCATTTCAGGGCCGTGTCCAATTGATTTTCGTTGATAAAATCCTACCAAAACATCGGATATGGGTCACATTTTGGATATAGGTATTTGAAGCCACAGCCTAATTGGCAAAATATGCAGTAATGTCTAATGTGAATAATAAAGGCACTTACCAGAGTAAATCTAAGAAATTGAATGGTAACTTAGGTAAAAATTTAGGACGCACCCAGAGAGAGGCTAGTTTTTGACGTGAACTATGACATCAGACGTAATACCCAGTAAACTTTCCATTCACAATAGTAAACACGCCGATAACAGGAGGTGGACAGCAGAGCATTCATACGTCAAAGCCAATCTATTCTACGTGACTGCTGTCTGGTGCTTCACTTATGGCAGGCTTGGCGGATTGTCCTCGTGGCTGCAAGACTGCTTTCGTGCTGCGTGTTTTTGCAGTATGCAATAAAGAAAAGAACTGCATGCGTCATATGATTAATATTAGCAGGTAAGTGGATAACAGATCATGCACAAACACCAAATGATTCAGACAGGATGCCTAAATTAAATTTTATTGGGGTCATACTTGAATGACGAGTTTGGAAAAAAAAATGAGATATAAAAATATTTGTTTATATTAATGTATTTCTAAATTTTCACAATAAGAATAAGAGATGACAGATTTTTTCTTGATTGCAAACTATCTCACTGACTAGCTTCATCAACCATATTTTAACATTTACCTATTCTACTGATCTCCTATATTATCTATTATATAATTCTAGATAATATTATAATATATTATATATATAATATATATTATAATATAAATATAATATATATATATAATATATGTGTGTGTGTGTGTGTGTGTGTGTGTGTGTGTGCACTGTACTTACACACACATTTATATATAAAGCTTCATTTGTATTATTATGTGGTATGTGCATGTATGTATATATATGTCTAAGTTCATATATGTAAAGCATTTATATATCTCTAAATATTCTACTCATACTATTCCTTGATGTCGAAGTATGAATAATAACAATAATGATGATTATATTAATAACAACAATAATGATAATAACTGTGACGTAATTTTAATGTGATTATTATGACTTATAATATTATCAATTTCTTTGCAAGAACTGTGCGTAGAGAAAACAAAAGTATAACATATAATGTATTTTTATTCACTGGCAAAATACTGGTCTTTGTCCATACAGGCCCTACGACCGAGTGGCAAATTTCATGGGTATCACATCGCTTTCTGTGAGGAAGATTGTTCACCGTAAAAGATCATGATCTCACATGAGTCTGCTGGCGAAGTATTTCCTATACCACAAGTCTTTGATAATTTTACAGTGGGGGGTGCCATTCGTTCGGGTTTGTTTCACGAGATATTTGCTGCAAAGCAAGTATTTACTGTTAGAACCCTGATGACAGATTTGAAGACAGCCACCATAATCCCTGAAACAACCTCCGAGATAGCGGTGTGGCGGCTCCTGCATGATATGGGATTCAGATATAAAACGTCTCAACGAAAGATGTATCTTGCAAAAGAGTCCATTGATGTGGTTTGCCGACGGATCGGGGCTCTCCGGGCTCTGAAGCGCCATCGAGAAGATGGAAGGGAGATAGTATATGTCGATGAGACGTGGGTTCACCAACAGAATGAGCCACAACAGAGTGGGTGGACACCGCACAACCATGCTACCAGTGCCACGCATAACCGACAGGTACCACCTGGCGAGGAAGACGAGCGCTTCGTGGTGTAAGCAGCTGCACAGCAGCAAATGGATTTATTGAAGGCTCTTTCCTTTGTTATCCTGCAAAGAGTACAAGTGGCGATTACCACGGGGAAATGACAGGCGAGCTGTTCATACGCTGGTTAACAACGCAGCTTCTACCATTGCTGC
>NC_061087.1:45359165-45431665 GCF_015104395.2 Macrobrachium nipponense | reverse complement strand
GCCACCTCCCCGTTGCCGGAGCACTTGTGCTTCGTTTCGAATGCATAAAAGTTTAAGGACTCCAAGTACACAGATGGCGATCAGTATAGCGCATAACATGAATCATTACTATTGGTATAGTATAGCGGTCATCGAAAAAAAAGGTTCATCTTCACTACTATCTTCGAGTGGCGGGACAAGCAATGGACTCCACTGTAGGCGGGATTCGAACCGCCTTATGGCTTCCGTGAAGGTGTCGGTGAAACACCTTTATCGACGAGTTGTAGACACGCCGACTAAGTACCATGAAGAAGTCTGTAAGAATCCTGCAGGAACTGTCAAACAGCTGGGATCCCTGTAGAATGAGCGAATTGTTGTCTCCGTTGCACATAGTAGAAATCTTGCATCTGATGCAGAAGACCGCTGTCGTCATCTCCGTCGATATTACTTGGTATGAATCGGGAATTCTCTAAAGTCACAATGAGTCGGTTAAGTCCTCGTGAGCTAATTCTAGTTCGCAACCTGACAGGTCAATACGTCGAAGAGTAAATATCCGACTTTCACACACATATTATCGTAAACTAACACACATCCCAGTTCATAGTCAACTGCTGAGGACTGGAATTCCTCACCTAATATATACATAACCTCTACCCCGTCCAAACCACTACCGTCCCCTGGAAAGAACTAGGAAATGGCCTAAGTATATAACTGTGAAATGGTTTTTATCGCTAACAGGTATGGTCAACAAGTAACCCCTTATCAGATAACTGTACCTTTAAAAACCCCATAGTATCTATGAAGTAATTCCCCCCACCCGTAAAATTATATTTGATCCCCATTCATATGCTGCGTCTTTTAAGGTTGACTCCAAAGTTCCCAACGGCAACATTTCCCTCGAAATTTTCCTTTTTTGTGAAGCTGCTATAATTGCTTCTACTTGACTTTTGATCTCATTCAACAAAGATTCTGTTTCTTTTTCAATATTCAACAGTGTAGTGTGTATAGTGAAAAATGTTATGGTGACGTCTAGGTCTTCTCGGATCCCTTTTACTGTCGCGTGTAATATGTTACTTGATTTCCTCAAGTCATTAAATCCGTTTTCTAATTTCTCATTTCTCCCTCTTAGAGAATTCAGAGCTTTCCCATGTTCGGCGAGTTCCGCCTCTAATATTCCAACCTTCACCAAACTCGCTATTGCCACTCCTGCTATGGCTGCAATAGCTACACCCCCCGCCGCCAACAACTGCACTGCCCTTTTCTGTCTTCTAGGCGGGTCCCTCCCCCCAACTGGTTTTGTCTCTGGGACCCAAGTGAGTGTTTCCCGATCTTGCCTTGGACCCTGTTTGCAGTTATTTTAATTTCCGTTAAAAGACGTCCCAGTGATGCAGACAAGTTTCTTGTAGTCTCAAGTTCGTCTAACGTGTTTATCAGTCCTTCGACTCTGCTTCGCGATCCTTCGAGTTCTAACCTGGCTGAACCCAAAACTTTCGAACTCGATGCTCAGCGTAATTTTATTTTCAGATGATAACCATACTAAGTGGTCTTCTTCAATTAGCACTCCGGGACCCAGGCGTACTTTCGTCTTTGCAAGCGCCACTAATCCCAGGGCGACGATTAAACAATATTTCAGCATCTGACAGAACGAGAAAGAAAAGAAAAGGAAAGCTGTCAGTTGTTTAATCATCTCGGACGACGTTAAGAAAGAAAAAAAAACATATATAATTCAACATCTTTTCCCAAAAAGGAATGTGTACCGTTACAGAATCTGCTAGCGCAGCAACCCTATCGACAAGAAAAAAAATCCCCTTATATGACACGTTCTCGTGAAATGTTTCATATCGGCATCTCCGAAAACCGTGCAAATCCGAGTCATCAATTCCAAAGGGAAGGTTCGCAACCGGACTCCTTACAGCAACTTCAGCAAAAAAAGAAACCCACCTATGAACACGTCAGGTGCTTAGCATTGCAGCATAATCAGACCCGCGACGCTAGAAACTCATGATTCTCAAAAAAAAATGTTTAGTACTGATCTTCGTAAGCACACCCCCCAGAACCATCTCATTATACATAAACCATCATCTTAATAATAACACCACTCAGGTGACATAAATAATTCCTCTATTTAATTACTGACCCCACGCTAAAAAAAAAACCATCCCGTTTCTCAGCTAAAGCAAACATTTGCCGAAAAATATTCACCCCGAAATCTTACGCCAAAACGCCGCAGACTTACATACAATAAGAGAGAAAAACATTCGAAGGAAACAAAGGAGAAGGAAAAAAATTGCAAAGCCATTCTGTCATCAAATTACAAAAACAGATAACAAGAAAAAAAAAGGAAAAATGAATGCAATTGCACGATCATATATTAATTGCCACAACCAATTCTTTTCAATTTCGAGGTATGTGTTAGCTTCGACTGACCTGTTCGTTCATTTTAAAACTACAAACCTATTTTCCAATTTTCTCTTCAATGACTTTAAAAGGACCTTCAAACTCGGGCCTAGTTTGTAATTTAAACTCATTTCTCACGTTAAGTTAAAAATACCTTATCACCGACATTGATCTTGGGATCAGATGATTTACTAATACTCTTTTGAACCATATCTCTGGTTGTGGACTCGAGATTACGGCTAAGACATGCGTGTCTCTCTCTCGCTGTGGATATCAGCGCTTCAACTGTATCCTCCCCCTGGGGAGGCGTAGTTAACAAATCAAATGTGCCTCGCGCTGGATAACCAAACAAAGCTTCAAAAGGGGACATTTTAATTGAATCGCTAACCATGGTGTTAATGCTATGTCTAACAACGTTAATATATCTGTCCCAATTTCTATCATTACCACCTACCGTTTTTCTGAGCGCTTCGAGCACTTTCCTGTTCGCTCGTTCGCACAACCCATTAGCCTCGGGTCTGTATGGAATAATTGTTACTTTCTGTATTCCCATGAATTTAGCTAAACACTCCAAGGTTTTGTTCACAAATTCCCTCCCATTGTCGGTTAATAGAACTTCGGGTGAACCGTATCTGCAAACGATACCATTGAAAAATGCTATGGCTACTTCTTCGGCCGTTTTATGCTTAAGAGGGAAAATTTCTACTATCCTTGTAAGTTCATCTATTATCACTAGCAAGTACTTGTTCGCGTATCTAGACTCACAAAAATTCCCTAAGACGTCCATATGTATTTTTCTGAAAAGGTTTACTCGGTATGACGTTGTCCTAGCAGGCTTACATGCGTTGCACACAGCACAATTCCTTACGAAATTTTCCACATCTTTACCCATATTTTTCCAAATGTATTTAGCCCGAACCTCATCATAAGTTTTTTCTATTCCCAAGTGAGGACTACCGAACCTGCAATGAACTATATCTAAAACCAACTGGAATTAGGACTTTCGGAATTACGATCTGTGTCGTATCTCCTTTACTTTCACTGGTTCTCAACTTATATTTAATTTTCCTAACCAACAGATTTCCTCTAACTCCAAACCCGAAAAAGGCAAGCTATAACGTTTCTTGACTAATTCCCTTTTTTCCCCTCTCAGAAATGCTTTCGCACTGCTAAGACCTCGTCTTCATCTTGCTTTAGCTCTATGAGGGGTATATCCCATTGTATGGCTTCGTTAGTGACCTGCGCGACTTGGAAACCTTCTGCGTCATGAAAACTCCTGCTCAAAGCGTCCGCGACAACATTAAATTTGCCCTCTATATATTTGAGCTTTGTATCAAAATCTCTGATAGTTAGAAACCATCGAGCTCTTTTGGGAGACAAATCGGGTTTATTAAAAAGATCGAGTAACGGTTTGTGGTCTGTAAGGACTTCTACTTTATTCCCCATCAGTAACATTTTAAAATGAACTAAGCTCGACACTATTGCAAAGGCTTCCTTATCTATGGTGGCCATGGACTTCTCGTTACTGCCTTTTGTCCTGAACTTCCTGCTATAAAAAGCTATAGGATGAAATTTCCCATCAAACTTTTGCATAAGGCATGCACCTATGCCTTCCTGGCTTGCATCAGTCACTAATGTAAAGGTTCCTTAAAATCTGGAAACTTCAAAACCGGGGGATTCATTAGCGCATCTTTAAGTTTTTGAAAACTCTCCGCCTGGGATTCCTTCCATTGAAATTGAACGTCTTCCCGCAACACATCAGTTAGGGGAGCTGCTATGTTAGAAAACCCTTTTACGAACTCCTGAAGAAACCGGCGATACCCAGGAATGACTTAATCTCTTTCTTTGATCTGGGGATGCGAAAATTCGCTATTGCTTTGACTTTATCGTCATTTACTCTAACCCCTTCCTTAGATATGACGTGACCTAGATATGTGATCTGCTTTTTCAAGAACGAACACTTGGCTAACTTGATTTTCAACCCCGCTAATCTAAGCCTCCTAAGTACTTCTGTAAGCACTTCCAGGTGTTGCGCGATCGTGTCCGTTGCGATCAGGATGTCATCCATATACACAAAAAACATTTTTGCCCAATAACCGTGCAAAACTGTGTTCACCAACCTGGTAAAAGTCATCGGACTGCCCGATAAACCGAAAGGCATTCGCGTAAATTCATAGTGTCCCTTTTTGGGGGGGCACTGAAAAGGCGGTATATTCCTTGCTACTCTCGCTGAGAGGGACCTGTAAGAAACCTTGCGCCAAATCAATTGAGCTATAAATATTATGTCCCCCAATTTCGACAAAAAGAATAATGGCTATGCACGCAACTGGGTGAGCGGTCAGGGATCGTTTTCTCATTTAAACGTCTAAAATCGACGCATACACGGACCGAACCGTCTTTCTTAGGTACCGCTAACAAGGGAAAGTTGTAAGGAGACACACTGGGTCTAATGATTCCTTTTTCTTCCCATCTATTAACTTCTTTCTCTACCCGTTCTCATGATTTGAAAGGTATGCGATATGCAGGAATATAAATAGGTTTTGTGTTGCTCTCCAAATTTACCTTATGCTAAATAACATTAGTCAACCCCAATTTATCACCTTGCAAGGCTACCGTATCCCCAAATTCCGCCAAGAGCCCGCTATCGCTTCAACGTGTTCGCTATATCCGCATTAGCCCAAATGTTCACTAAATGTTTGTTTCCTTGATTGTATTTCTGCCTCCGAAACTCAGGTTTCCCCTCTACGATAGCCACAGAACCACTATCGCATGTCCAATCATGGGAGTCTACTATATATGTATTTTTCTGGTATCTCCTAACTGTATCATTACAGTTTAATAGCTCCACCCACGTAACCCCATTCTTGGATACACTGTTCACTGATGCCGTGCTAACAACTCCCCTGAGCTTTTCACTGTTTTCAATAACACACACATCTGTGGGTTTTCTCATTTCCTTCAATTTAACTTTTACCATAACCTTTGAACCTAATAGTAACATAATGTCTTCAAATAAAACACCTCTATATTTGTGGTTAGTATCTCCCCTTGCCACCGCCCCATATCAAAATTTTACCACCCTCAGTATCTGATCACCAGTATTTGTTAGTGATCAGAAACAACATCCATATTAGTATCATCACCAGTATTGTTAGTATCATTGTTACCACAATGAACTCTGATAGAACACCCGTAATCATCTCCCAGATCACCAACGTGTGTTTTAACATAACCTTTCCCCATAACACTCGTAATCACCGGCAAGAATTAATACCACCGAAGCACCTCTCCTCTTTCAATAACCTCCATGTCCTCCATTCTATTCACGTCCTCATATGGTATGAGGTAATTCATTTTCCCGATTGTTATCCCATTAGCACCCGCATGCCACCACTATTACACCCCCTTTATTCCCTAAACTACACAAACTGGGAACTCTTACCTGTTGCCAACGGTGCCCTGTCTGTAAGATGTCACGAGGCTTATTAAGACTGCGTAAATATATAAAAATATCATTTATTTCCCAAAGCAATTGGTTATAACAAAGAACAAAATGATTAACAATTCATAATGGCATAAATACCCAAATCTGCCCATGAAGAAAACCAATAAGATAACATTCTACCTTCCGGACTAAGGTTAACCTCTCAAACCCCAAACCAGTCACATTGTCTAGTATTAGTCAGTTATCAGTTAGAGAATCCCATTCCTAATCAACCATGAAATCGGACCCATCTGTAATAAAGATAATAGTTATATAGACACCCCACGTCACTCTTTTCAAAGTATTTACGTAAAGAGAATATTTCCACACTTCTCTCTCTTTTCCAAAAGGTAACAGATTTTCTAAGTTTTTATAGAACGTGACTTACCTTTTCGATGGGCGTTTTCTCCCGACACTTCGAGCAACCTCTTGTTCTCTCCTTTGCACAAAGAATGCGTCTTCCACAAGTACCCTGAACCAGTAGGCCTGTAATACGCGTACAAACGAATGCACATGCCTCGCAAACGGGGAACGACCTCTGAGACAAGTTGCTTGTTCAGCAAATACCCTTCTCTCCCATGTGAACTTTGCAGTGTACCACCCCTTGTCTCTAGGCAAGCAGAGCTATGTGACTTTATTATTATATAAAACACTTTAAACATATTATTAGCCATTCCCCTCTTTCACCTCTCTCTCTCTCTCTCTCTCTCTCTCTCTCTCTCTCTCTCTATATATATATTATATATATATAGATATATATAGCTATATATATATATATATATATATATATATATAGATATATATATATATATATATATATCTATATATATCTATATATATATATATATATATATATATATATATATATATATCTATATATAGATATATATATATATATATATATATATATATATATATATATATATATATATCTATATATATATATATATTATATATTATATATATATATATAGATATATATATATATATATATATATATATATACATATATATATATATATATATATATATATATATATATATATATATATATTGTGTCTATATATATTATATTTGGCAATGTATGTATGTATGTATGTATGTATGTATGTATGTATGTATGTATGTATGTATGTATGTATGTATGATTGGTATGGGCGGCCGGGCTGTTGGCCTGACGGGACTGAGATTTGGAATAGAGATGGGTTTCCGCCCCAGGAAGGTCGAGACCTACGTTCGGGAGCCCGGAAACCCCCAGGAGCCTGGCTCCCAAATTTCTACTTCCCCCCCTCCGCATGGGTGAGAAGGGATTCCCTGAAACAAAGCTGGTTCTGCCCATGAAACAGGGCTGGCTATGCCCGTAGACTTAGTTACTTTACTTAGTTACTTTCAGTTTCAAGCGCCTTCAGTTCCCAGTCAGGTTGGCTTTTTGTCATGACTATCAATAAAGCCCAGGGACAGTCTCTCAGAGTGGCTGGCATCAACTTGGAGCAACCTTGCTTTTCTCACTGGCAGCTTTATGTGGCGTGCTGAAGAGTGGGCTCTCCGGAAAAAGAAAGAACAAAGTCTACCAAAAGGCTCTCCGGTGAATTGGAATCTCTCTGCCAACACCAAGAATTTTTCTTTCCATATATGTTTATGATGATTCATTTTGATATTATTTTCAGGATGTTGTTTGTTTTGTCAGATTTGCAATCCTCACAATTCAGGTCGTAGTACTGTATTCAATTGTGGCTTGATTTATCTATTTTCTTTTCATATACTATGCTCTGGGTTACACGGACCAATCTAAGTGACCCGGCCGTAGGGATGGTAACCAGTTACATATAATATATATATATATATATATATATATTCTATATATATATTATATTTATTATATATATACATATATATGAATCTATATATATATTATATATATATATATATAATATATAAATATATATATATTATATAGAATAAATTTTATCACATCACTGTGATTCATATACAAGCATACAAGGATTAAGCTTCAAGCATTAAGGTTTTTAGCTCGTCAATCCATCGTCTTTCTTCACTTCCTTCCCCTGCTTTGTTCGTAATCTCTAGGGACCCATTCTGTTATTCTCTTTGTCCATCTATTATATGTCTTGCCCACGTTCATTTCTTTTTCTTACTTGTTGTTAGAGTATCCTCTACTTTAGTTTGCTCTTGTATCCATGATGCTCATTTTCTGTCTCTTAGTGTTATTCACATCATTATTCTTTCCATAGCTCTTTGAGTTGTAACTAGTTTAGTAAGGCTCCAAGTTTCTGATGCATAAGTTAATGCTGGTAGGACCATCTGAGTAAATACTTTTTTTTTTAGAGAAAGTAGCATTTTACTTTTCATAACCTCATTTTGTTTACCAAAAGCTCTCCATCCCATGTTTATCCATCTTTTAATTTCGGTCTCATGTCCTTTGGAAATATTTACTGTCTATCCTAAATTCGTATATTCATTAACAATCTCTAGAGGTTCGTCTATATCCTTAATTTGTTGTCTATCTGCATTTTCATTGAAAATTATCTAAATTTTACTCTTATCCATTTTCAGTCCTACATTTCTGCTTTCTCTGTTCAGATCTTCTATCATCTGTTGTAATTATTCCCCTGATTCACTGAATAGAGCTATGTCATCTGCAAATCTCAAGTTGTTAAGGTATTTCCAATTAATGTTAATTCCTACACTTTCCCAATCTAAATTCTTTAAAACTTATTCTAGGCACTCTGTGAACATATCAGGAGAGATGGGGTCTCCCTGTCTAACTCCTTTCTCAATCAGAAATTTCTCACTGTCTTTATGTAATCTTAGGATTGTTGTACTACCCGTATAGATATCTTCAAGTGTTCTAACATAAGATTCATCTATTCCTTGCTTTTGAGGGGCTTTCATTATTGCCAAATTTTTGATAGAATCAAAAGCTTTCTCATAGTATACAAATGCCCTACATAGTGGTTTGTCATACTCTGTTGGTTATTCCTTTAGCTGGTTAATTATAGTATATATGGTCAGTTGTTGAATACCGGCTTCTAAAACCTGCCTGCTCTCTTGGTTTAATATATATATATATATATATTTAAAAAATCACAGTAGATGCACGTGACTTCATAAATAAGCAAATCCCACAGGAAAATGATAGTCAGAAATCCAAGCGCTTTCGTCTTTACTCAGACATTGTCAAGGAGCTAATGAAGTACAATTGGAGAGAAAGGTCTCAGGTACAAAACAAGTTCAAGAATACCAGATGGTTAATTGTCAAAAGAGTAAAAATTAAAAGAGATAATCCAGGATTATCGTATATCACACGGCCACAAACCTAAACAGATTTGACCCTAAACGAAATTACAAAGTTTCTTCACAGTAGTAATGAAAATTGCCTCTTTTGTTCATTACTACTCCAATCAGCATAAAAATGTTAAATTCTCTGTTTTTTCAGGGATGTTCCTGTAGGGCTTTACGTGTCTGTAGCCCGCAGTTTATTGACGCTGAAATTAAAACTATTTATGATATTGCAATGAAACTTAAATACCCAAGGACTTTTGTAGATGTGGCATGGAAAAGAGCTAGAAAAGCATTTTATTCAACTAATGACAAACTTGAATTTAGTAAGCATAACATTCTAAAATTACCCTATGATGAAAGGTTTTTAGATATTCCTAGAATTTTAAAGCTTTTTAACATAAATGTTGTTTTCAGTAATATTAATGTCAAGAGTTTAGTTATCAAAAATTCTCCTAAAGATCTTCCAGGCTGCATATATGAAATTCCTTGCAAAAAGTGTGATAAAGTCTATTACAGACAGACCGGTAAATCTCTTTCACAACGTCTCAAACAGCATCAATATTCTGTGAGAACTGGGCAAATATCGAATGCATTATTCGTTCATATGAGAGATTTAGACCATCCTACTAACTGGAGTCAAGCCAGAGCCTTAATCCCATGTAATGACACAGTTAAAAGGAATATCATTGAATCTTGTTTCATCAAGTCAAATAATAGAAATGTTCTAAATTTAAGTCTTGGTTTATTTAAACTTGATGTCTTCGTAAATATAAGCAACAAAATTAATATATTCAGTTTTTACATGTTTTGGACTGTAAAGAAATTTTGTAATTTCGGTTAGGGTCAAATATGTTTAGGTTTGTGACCGTGTGATATCCGATAATCCTGGATTATCTCTTTTAATTTTTACCATTTTGACAATTAACCATCTGGTATTCTTGATCTTGTTTTGTACCTGAGACCTTTCTCTCCAATTGTACCCCATTAGCTCCTTGGATTTTTTACTATCATTTTCCTGTGGGATTCGCTTGCTTATATATATATATATATATATATATATATATATATATATATATATATATATATATATATATATATATATATATAGTATGTATATACTATATATATATATATATATATATATATATATATATATATATATATATATATTAACTAACATTAATAAATGAAAACTATACTAAGAGATTTCAAAATTACAAAGAAATGAAATTCAAGATATGTCACTTGAATTTGATAAAACTTGTTGAAAAGTGGTCCTGCTCTGAGAAATATGGAAAATCATACATTCAAACAACGCTTAGGTCGTTAAAAGATAGCTAAGCAGACAATGCTGTATTGTAAACAATGCAAATTTTTTTACGAATATATAATATTATATACATATTAAAATACATAAGTGAATGATTGAGTCAGTAAATAAACACATTCAAAAGTACAGACACAGCTTGTAATTCATAAAAGCGCACATTTTTATTCGATTCCAATATCCAGCTCACTCAATCTATGCCATAACACAGAAGAGGAACTGTAAGACAAGCACCGGTGAGACTAGAACTCCCGACAATCGAAAGCAACACGGACGATATTTGACCACTCGGCTGTCTTTTCTTTATCAAAATATTGTTTCCAGGTCATCATATTATTTTCGCAATAAGCATAACTATTATAGGCAATAATACATTTTATTTTGTGCAATTTGAAAAAAAGTAAACTTTTACATCGTAACATATTCCAGGTTCTGGAAAACGGTGGGTAACATTATTTTTGTCTTCAGTATTCTAACAGAACGTTTGCTATTATTCTGTCAGTGTAACTGTCTGCTAGAAGCTATTTATCCATTACTTTTAGTAAATTAAAAAGAATACTTTTTTTTTTAAATTCATACCTACTAGTCTTCATACACCATATTATTGTTCTTTAGCACATACGTGTTAGAAGAGCTAATCGAAATGAATATTAAAGGAAGTAGTTTAATTAAGCCATGTGTCCATAAGATGAAAATGTCAAAACGAAAACTAGTCTTAATAAACAGGTCTAATTTTCATCTCTGTTTTCTTAAGGGAGTAGTAATAACCAAGCCATGCGGACCAGTTTACCCCATCGGCATAAGATGTGTGGTTTCCAGAGAGATACTGCCCATTAAGGTTCGATGCATGGCAAGACGTGTACCACCAGGCCCCTTTGTACCTGAAAGTATTAATACCAACATAATAAGCACCAAAGCTATACAGAGAAAGGATATTCATATCATAATAACTTCATTAACTTAATCGTTTGAAATGAGATTTAGTAGATATTGGTATTAAAACTATTACTTATCATGTCTCATCATCTTGCTCAGTTATAAATGACTAATTTAGGAAAACAAGATCGGTCTGTTCAGCATGAAATGGAATGACTAGAGCCATTTTCATCAGTATAGCAGTGACCTTACACAACTGAACAGTCTTCTGCAGGATTTCCATTGTTGTCGATGTCTTTGGCCGAAAACTTCGCTCCACTGTGACTTGTAAAGGAATCGCCGGCATCTCCACTGAATTCCACAACCTCCAGTTTGTAAGACGTACTTCGGTCGTGGACATAGAAGAACTTGTAATTGGCCCATCGTTTATTGTCCTTAAAGTCAGCTAAATCAAATCTTATTTCATTCAGTGTCTGATCTGTTAAGGCGTGGATGTTGTCATTTCCTAACCAGAATTCTCCCTTCAGGTTACCAAAGCCAAGTGCATATTCCATCCAGGTGCGATAGAAGTCTTCTCTTGGTTCGATGTCAACCCGACGTTGAATGACCGCCCATCCACCTCCATCTGTCTCCATATCACAGAAGACCTGATTTAAAAGAATATTTGAAACACTCTCGAAGATAGCAGCAACATAAGAAGTCTACAAAAACTTCTAACTATAACACATTTATGCTGAAGGTATGTTACAATTATTTTACCTGAAGAGGGACATCAGGACAACATTTGTAAGGAAAAATCATGTAGATTCCACTAGTGGTGTTGCCTTGTCTTTGTACATCTCGACAGTTACGAATTTGTGGTCCGACATCAAACCATAGAATCTGAGATTTTGGGAAAGCAGAAACCTTCTCGAAATTCATGAGTAATACCATTGTCACTACTAAGGTTGTTTTCCATTGCATCATAAACATCCTGTACAAAAGAAATAATTCAATGATGATACTGATGAAAAAAATGAGTCAGGTTCTTAGATTTGTGTACTAATTTCTTTGTAGGAACTCTTTCACTAATTTGCACAAATATTATTTCGTACCATTTATACAGTTCATGGTATCTCACAGTGGTATGAACATTATCAATAAATAATCTTTATGTAAGGATGCAAAGTAGCATCAAACAAAGATACTTGTAGACTAAGCGTAAGTCTACAAGTGTCCTTGTTTGATGCTGCCTTGTATCCATATGTGAAGGTTATTCATTGATAACATCCAGGCCTCTGCGAGATACCATGAATTTTATAAACATACACACATACACACACTACGCACACACACACATACACACACACACAACTGCACACACACACACACACACACACACACACACATATATATATATATATAATATATATATATATATATATATATATATATATATATATATATGTATAATATTATATATATATATATATGCCAAAATATTCTTGCCTTCTGCTCACTAGAAGTTTTACCAGAACTAATATACTTTTCAAGCTCTCTATAAATGATTATGTTATTAATATTCTTGCCTTCTGCTCACTAGAAGTTACCAGAACTAATATACTTTTCAAGCTCTCTATAAATGATTATGTTCAGAGCTTTAGACCAATCTCGTGTGAAACCAAAATGAATAGATATATACCAGATTCAGGTTGTATGAATACCCAAAATTTCTTACATAGAAAAATATGAGAATTTATTCTTCCCACACAAACTCTTCTAAAGCACTGTAAACTCAAAGAGGAATAAGAAATTACTAAACTTCATGAAAATAACAATATTTATTAATGAATTAAAGATAGCCATCAATGATAGCTGGGGCTAGAAACTGCTTTCAACTACAACAACAAAACACAAGCATTGCCCCCATTCTCCTACACTAACATGTATACCGACAGGAGTAGAGAAAGTTACAGAGGGAGGAAGAAAAAACAACAAACTCACGGGTATTGAAAAACAACACAAACATATGACAGTACAAGGCAAAGATAAGAAAAACAACCCTTATTTCTATTTATAACAACCAAACTCCTGAACCTAACTTACAGTAATGATATAAATCTTTAACTAACACACATATACATAAATCCAATACTGTAGACTATACTTGAAGCTGATACTGCTAATTACCGTCAGCAACTCGAAGCGTCTAATACACCTGAGCGTTACACGTCGATTAAACACTGTTCATTATATGCGCTTATGGGAGGTAAGTCTCCCTACATTTATCACAGTTTACACTTCAAATCGATACTGCTGAATATCAACAATCCGGTAGTGTCAGAGGCACGACAGCGTCGATATTTTCTCTAAACAACTTTGAATAGCTATGCTTAGAGGAGTCAAGTCCCCCAACGAAGAGGTCTGAAAAAAGCTGCTGCTGAAGTGAACGTCATGATCAAAGCTTGCACAATAAATGATGACAGTGCCCTCACACAGTACAGGACTCAAAAGGGCAGACACAGACTACGATTCGTTGAATATTATCCTGCCGCAGAACACCCACAGGAAGCGACCAGTAATAAAGCAGAGTCAAGCTGTGATGCTTTATATTACTATTATGGAATTTATGCCTGTCAGTCACGGCCAAACAGCTGGTTCGATGAGCATGAAACTTGACAGGGTTATAGGGGAGACCCCCAAGTTGGTTTATAATGGGGTTTCATCCTACCTACCCAACCGCCCCCCCTCCGATGGGGGTGGGAGTGAGAAGAGATTCCCTCAAACGGAGCTGGTTCTGCTCGTGAAACGGGCCTGGTTATGCCCATAGACTTAGTTACTTTACGAATTTATCATACATAATTTCTGTATGCATATGACTTATTATTTGGAAAAGAATACTATAGGATAAACATCAATGACATCAAAGAGGGTGGAGTTTGAGAAGAGGGTTGGAAGAGAGAGAAAAAGAGGGAAAGGAAGTGAAAGAGAGTAGGCCTGGTATTGGGGAGAAGAAAGAGGAGAAAAGACAGGGAGGGTTAGAGAGGGACAGAGACAGAGAAGAACGGGTGTTTGGGAGAAGCGAGAGCGCAAGAGAGAGAGAGAGAGAGAGATGGTATTAGTGAGAAGAAAGAGGGAAAGGGTAGTGATGGTTGGAGAGAAGAGAGAGAGAGAGAGAGAGAGAGAGAGAGATATTGTGTTAGTGAGAAGAAAGAGGGAAAGGGTAGTGATGGTTGGAGAGAGAGAGAGAGTTTGAGAGAGAGAGAGAGAGAGAGAGTATTGTGTCAGTGAGAAGAAGAGGGAAATGGGTAGTAGAGTTGGATGAGAGAGAGAGAAGGTTTGAGAGAGAGAGAGAGAGAGAGAGAGAGAGAGATATTGTGTTAGTGAGAAGAAAGAGGGAAATGGGTGTGGTGATGGTTTGGAGAGAGAGAGAGAGAGAGAGAGAGAGAGAGAAAGGAGCCATAGGGAGAGGAAGAGAGAGAGAGAGAGAGAGAGAGAGAGAGAGAGAGAGACCTTACCTTACAGACCTTACATCTTGTTCGGGTTGCCCCAGGTCCCTCAGTGTGAGGCACCTCTAATGTCTACCAGAGAGTTGCTAGTACATCTTCCGGTATATTTTGCATCTTCCAATCTTGGATGGTCTGGGATGCAGTTTAGATATTTGTCGAGCTTATTCTTAAACACATCTACGCTCACTCCTGATATATTCCTCAGATGAGCTGGCAACGCATTGAATAGACGCTGCATTATCGATGCTGGTGCGTAGTGGATTAATGTCCTGTGTGCTTTCCTTATTTTTCCTGGTATAGTTTTGGGCACTATTAATCTACCTCTGCTGCTGCTCTTTCTGATATTTTTAGTTCCATGATATTTTCTGCTATTCCTCTATCTGTTTCTATGCCTGAATTATCATGTAGCGTTCTTCTTCTCCTTTCTTAGACTATATTAATTTTAGTAAGAATTGTAGTCTTTCCCAGTAGTCAAGGTCTTTAACTTCTTCTATTCTAGCTGTAAAGGACCTTTGTACACTCTCTATTTGTACAATATCCTTTTGATAGTGTGGGTACCATATCATATTGCAATATTCAAGTGGACTACGAACATATGTTTTATAAAGCATAATCATGTGTCAGCTTTTCTTGTTTTGAAGTGCCCGTAAACAACAACATTCCCCTTTTTGCTTTACATTTTGCCAACAGAGTTGCTATTTGATCATTGCATAACATGTTCCTATTCATCATCACACCAAGGTCTTTAACTGCTTCCTTATTTGTGATTGTCTCATTATTAGGTCCCTTATATGCATATAGCTTTCTTTCTCTGTCTCCATAATTTATTGATTCAAATTTATCAGAGTTAAATACCATCCTATTTACCTCTGCCCAATCATATACTTTGAGAGAGAGAGAGAGAAAGGAGCCATAGGGAGAGGAAGAGAGAGAGAGAGAGAGAGAGAGAGAGAGAGAGAGAGAGCAGAGGGGGCATTAGGTAGGAGAAAGATGTAAAAAGTGTGTGTGTGTGTATGGGAGAGAGAGAGAGAGAGAGAGAGAGAGAGAGAGAGAGAGAGAGAGCTGGCATTAGTGAGAAGAAAGAGGGAAGGAGACAGAGATGGTTGGAGAGAGAAAGAGAGAGTGAGAGAAAAGAGCAAGAGGGAAGGAAAGAGAGAGCGTAGAAGGGGTGTTAGGTGAGAGAAAGATGGAAAAAGTGAGTGAGAAAGAGAGAGAGAGAGAGAGAGCAACTTTATCAGCTGTCATTCGAGGTTATCCAAGGAGGCAACGGCAAGGCTTGAAACATGCAGCAGACCTCTCGCTCAAGCAAACTGGGGCTGAACTCCTTTGACTCAAAAATATTAAAATAAAGGAAATTTTCCCCCATGGGTGTGTTTCCGGTAACAAGCGAAACACCCGATGTTGGGAAAAAAGGACAGCCAAAACCTTCATTTAGCTGCAAAAAAAGTAAACAAAATTGAAGCATAAGAGTTGTGTTCCTGGGCTTAAAATACTTGTGTTAACTTTTCATGATAATATACATATCTACATACATACATACACACACACACACACACACATATATATATATATATATATAATATATATATATATATATATATATATATATATAATATATATATATGACTGGTAAAAGTGTTCTGTAACAACAGAATTCCATCTAATAAAAGGAGCCCATAAAAACACCAAAATGTAGAGAGAAAAGTACTATATTTCAGAGACTGCTGTCTCTCTCTTCAGGTATATGAATGAGAAAAGTTTACAGAAAAGGGGTGGTATTTATACAAGAGATTCGTCCACAAGTAAGCCAATTTAGGTCACCCCCGCTGATAATCTTCCAACGCTTAAGAAAATTAAAGGAAGATTATCAGCGGGGGTGGACCTAAATTGGTCTACTTGTGGACGAATCTCTTGGTATAAATACCACCTTTTCTGTAAACTTTTCTCATTCATATACCTGAAGAGAGAGACAGCAGTCTCTGAAATATAGTACTTTTCTCTCTACATTTTGGTGTTTTTTATGGGCTCCTTTTATTAGATATATATATATATATATATATATAATATATATATATATATATATATATATATATATATATATATATATATTATATAAACAAATGGGGGTCTTGGAACAACTATACTTTTGTAATATATTCTACATTTTCAAGTTCACACTGAATATAATAGAAGTTGAAAGACATTTATTTACAAAAACAGAAAGGGAGGCGGGGTTACAGCTTGTTAATCTGGGTGGCGTGTTCTTTAAGCGAAAGAGAAAACGAGAGGGGATCGAGGGAAAATTCAGGAAGGAAATTTAAATTCCTTGTTGACGTGGCTTCAATAAAAATGGATTCCAGCAGATTCCTTTTGGCTGTGATCTTTGACATTGCAGATTATCGAGGAATTATCCCAGTTAATAGCATGGCCTGTCTTAAGTCAATGATCAGCAATACTATTATTCGTTAAGCCTCATGATGTGGCATATTTGTGCTGAAAGCTTTTCCCCTCTAGGTCTTTGGACGTTTGTCCTACATCAATTTTATTATATTGTTATATTGTTTGAATTTAATGGGCTAGTCTTGCTTAGTTTATTTCTCAAATTATGATTATATATAAATACTAACTTAATATCAATAGTTTTTAAAATGGGTACAGCAGGAAGGATATTAGGATGATTGGTACACAGAGAACAGTATCAAGTTCTTTATTTACTAAAGTTCCGATTGATGACTCGTTTCAATATTTATCACAACATTTGGACTTGTATAATTTAGAATTACTTACCTTACGTCATTAATAATTTGGTATCCCTTTGTATAATAAAGTGTAAATTCACATTCAATGGTAATTTTTATGAACAAATATTTCGTATGGCTATGGTAACCCTCTTTCGCTAATTTTGCCTAATAATTACATGGAGTTCTTTGAGTCTAGATTTATTCCAAGAAATTTATTCTCTGAGGTATTTTGGGTTAGATATGTAGATGAAGGTTTTTGTATTGTAAAAGAAAATGTAAATATTCCTGATTTCTTGCATACAATTAATGATCTTGTACCATCCATAAAATTCGCAATTGTATGAAGAAAATAATTATATACCATTTTTGGATGTCTTAGGCATTAGCAACAGCATCATGTTTTGTTGTAAAGTATGTAGGAAACCCACGAATAATTTATCATGCATCCATTTCTACTCTAACCATGCTAAACAAATTAAGGCGTCAGCATTTTCCAGTAAGCATCTTAGAGCTCTTAGAATTTGTAGTCCTGAATTTTTGGAAGACGAGTTTAAAATTATTGACAAAATAACACATTCATTGTGTTAACCTCCACATTCTTTGGATATTTGTAAAATTAAAGCAAAAAAGACATATGACAATCCAAACAGTGTTAACAAGGAACTTAATAATATTCTCTGTGTACCACTTCATCCTAATTTCATTCCTGCTGTACCCATTTTAAAAAGTATTGATATTAACTTTGTATTTAAATATAACAATAATTTGAGAAATAAACTAATTAAGAATACCCCATCAAATTCAAACAATATTGTATACAGCATTCCTTGTAAAGAATGTTATAAAATTTATGTACGGCAAACATCCAAAGACCTAAAGGGGAAATGTTCTTAGCACAAATATGCCATATCAAGAGGATTAACGAATAATGACATTGCAGATCATTGGCTTGAGATAGGCCATGCTATTAACTGGGATAATTCCTCAATTTTCTGCAGGGTCTAAGATCGCCACAAAAGGAAACTGCTTTTATTGAAGCCACGTCAACAAGGAATTTAAATCTCCATCCTGGATTTTCCCTTGATCCTCTCTTTTTGTCTCTTTTGCTTAATGAACACGCCGCCCCTTTAACAAGCTCTAACCCTGGCCACCTTTCGGTTTTTATAAATAATGGTCTGTCAACCTCTATTATATTCAGTGTGAACTTGAAAATATAGAATATACTATGAAAGTACTTGTTCCAAGTCCTCATCTTTTCCCTCACCTTTCTACCGTGGATTTAATGATATTCCTAAGCACGTGTTCCTTCGTGCTACATTGGAGATATAGATAGCGTGAATACGTTCGTGAATCGGTTAGTATAATGATCAATTTTCAGCTAGTTACAGGGATGACAGATGATGGGAACAAACCAAAGTAGGTTTTGCTATCAGGTAGGAGTTCTCTCTTTTTAATTAAATGGGTCTTTTGACCCCTAACACACTCACACACACACACACACACACACACATATATATATATATACATATATATATATGATATATATATATATATACGTATGTATGATATAAGTATATATATATATATAGACAGCCCTATACAGATATATCTACTCACTATATTAAACCATGAAAAGTTTAAATCGTTATGATTATACTATGAACAAAGTTACAGCCACGAAGAAGTGAAACTATTGAGATGCATGTACTCTCGTCTTATTACCAAGACATGGTAACAGCAAAGAAAGATATACAGATGCAAGGGCATATTTAATATAAATGGTGAATATAAGTCCTGAAGAAATACAAAAGTTTGGAAGGTTACAGAAGGTTAACGGATCAACATCGAAATCTACCTTTTGGTAATCCTCTTTATTCTGTCTTTCAAATCCGTTTGGAACATGTATTTTATTACAATGTCAAGAGAAAAGTCCTTGGGTTATATTTAGGTGCTTCTACCAGGTCAACTAAATCATAAACGTTTCTAACAAGTTCCTGGAAATACTTTCATTACTTTGTAATACCAAATTAATTTGCTTCCAGTTTATTCACTGGGGCATTTCACTTAGATGCAAAAACAGAGGATTATTATGTCTTGGTAATAAGACGTGGCTATGGGTTCGAGTCTTTCTCCGATCTTGAATAACATTTTTGTGGAATGGTTTGAAACGGAAGAGGTGGGTAAATTAAATAAAGTGAACTTTACTATTATCAAATGAATAAGATGACATCTAGATTATATATAAGGGAGAAAGGGAAGAACTACACAAGTTCCTACAAAACATAAGTAAACTAAATGAGCAAATCAAGTTCACAACAGAAGAAGAGAAAGAAGGAGAAATGCCTTTTTGGAAGTACTGGTAAAGAGGGAAGGGGAAGGTTTAAAACACAAGGTGCACAGAAAGAGGACACACACCAATTCAGACATATGTGTATTCTCAGTCATAGGAAAGAAATCAAAATGGGAGTAATGAACGTTGACCAGTGGGGCTTATAGAATTTGTGGTTCCGAATTCTTGGATGAAGAGCTGGAATACCTGAGGGAGAGTTTTAGGAGCTAAGGATACGTTAATTATTGTTGGGAAGGGTACACATTAAGGCAAGAAAAAAATAATTTGGTGAGAGGCAAGGACTAGAATAGGAACTTTTGAAAGGGAAGAAAATAATTATAGTCCCGGGCAACATCAATACTACACCCATCAACAGGAAGCTAAATAATTTCAAAGTGATAGGAAGTTACAAAAACACCACTAGAAATAAAATAATTGGGAATAAAAAGTTGGTAATAGGCTTGAAGTGTTAGTTTATCCAAACAACGTTTGTGTGCTTACGCTTGTATGAATAGGGATCAGTTTAAAAAAAAGCGATAACCACTAAACCAATGATACGACTATGCTGATGTGTCCAATCAGCTCCTGTGAAATATAAATGAATGTGAAACTTACAAGTATGCACGATTTTAGTTAGACTTGTCTCATTCTTCGTAATATAGTGCTAAGGCATAATCGCTGGAACACCGAGTCTCCGAGCTTACGTTCAAATCTTTCTGCGGAAAGTGAACAACCTTTTTCTCGTGTGGGATTTATGCTTGTCGTGGTCACGCATGCGGAGGACGAGAAGTTCAGGGGTAAGCGGTCGGCATTTAAAGACTGGCAAGCTTTGGACAGCAATAATTTTTTTTTACCTACGAAAACTTATGAATATCTAGAAGTTAGCAAATCATGTGACTATTACAAGCTTTTGTATATATGGTAAGATATTAATAATAGTAATCAGTTGACTGTATATATATATATTATATATATATATATATATATATATATATATATATATATATATATATATATATATATATCAGACTTAAACCATAGACGATTAAACCATATTATACTTTGATGTGTCTCAATTCGGACGATATTTGTATGTAAGCCGGAATAACTCGTTTCCTTCCTCGTGGATATCTTTGACTCATTGCGGCTTTCTGGGAGCGGGCTTGCATTTTGCCGCTGGCGTCAGAATTTCTTCATTTAAGTCTTCATTTGGAACTTTGGCTTCGTAGTGACAAGCGGGAATCGAGAAGTTAAGAAGTAATTGTGGCTACACTATGGGGAATGTATGTGCATTTTAGCATTTATTTATTCCTATAATTAAAATATGAGGTAGATTAGCATTTGTGCAGGATTTAGTGAAAATGAAGGAAAAAGGTAGTCCAGATAGATACTTAAAGGCAGATCACCTGTGGCGAACATGTAAAAAGTACTTCGTTCATTATTCCATATTGCATTTATGGTAAACTGTATTGAGAAGGCCTGTCCATGTACAGGCAATAATCTATTTTAACACCATCTTCAGTTACACAAATTTTAGGAAGCCTTTTATCTGAGAGTTTTTTACTAGTTCTCTGTCTCGCCAAGACACTAATATTGCCTGGTATATACACTGAACTAATTTAGGAAAAGAACCATTTACATCTGACAGTCCCCACCTCTAAGCAGGGGAAAGTAGCTTACATTTTCTGGCAGGTGTACTAAGGGTGGATCTTCCACGTAACTATCCTTTGTCCTTAAGTCAAAATTAAGACCCTCCTTCAGATTTGCAGCTACTGATTATCAGTGGAGAACTAACAACTCCAAGGCAGCACTCTATGTTCCTTGAATCCCTTGTACCCTGTATGTGGGATGAACTTCTCATTACTAGCAACTACAATTATTATTCAATATTGCCTTTTGAGCCCTCCTACTAAACTGGTAGTCGGACCCTAGTGAGTGGTCATCCAGTATATCCATGACAGGAGTCACCTGACGAAGAGACTAGCCGTCTAAGATACCATCAGTTAGTTGGTGCAAACTTTGACACTCTTTCATGAAAGGCAGTTATGGACCAAAACATCTACCAAGGCTATGCTGGACATATTCTTCTTACAATGGGGAATTTCACACTGGCACCAAATCCCAGTTATGACTGGAAAAGTACTGCATTTGTTTGTTCCTGGTGAGGCGTGAAAGGAAGGGAATATCTGAATCGGGGTTACTGCCCATCAAGGAACTTTGAGTTCCTTGCGTATGACAAATTAATAGTAGTGTCTTGGTTTATTATTTCTCAGCATTTTCAAATATGACTTACTATCCCAAAATATTTTAATGGATTATATTTTTTGTGGATGCCATTTGCCTTTGTTCAAAGAGTGTCCAAAGTGCATGTAGTACCTAATACAACTACAATGTGAAGATATGATGATGTTGAATTCTGAATGAATTGTGACCTGTGATCAAAGATCTGTGAAAGATGAGTGTTTTTCTTTTCGGGTTTAAATAACTTTAGCAAAGTTATTGTGAAAGGAAATAAACTAAACTTCAGCAAGACGGACAAACTGACTAGTTTAAAATAATCATGAGTGTCAAAACGTTAAGCTTTAGAAGTTTAAAAGCTACGTATATGCTATTAGAAATGATAAAGTTTTGTTTCTCAACTCTAAATCATATGTGATTATGATACTCAGGTTATAGTTTGTATTAGTTACATAATGCTGATATTCAGTTTATTTTAGTTCACCTTGAGTATGTTTTATTTGCTTTGTAAGTCTCATGTTTTCATAAACACTAACATTTATATTATCATGAATATTGATGTTGCGAAGCTGCATTTTCTTTTATATCTAATATGCAGGTCTATAATATTGTAAATAATTTCTTAAAGGAATACTGGCACACATTTGTGTATTATCTTTTTCAAAAGTATTACCTCTATCTTATTGATGGTACACTATTGTTTTATGCTTAGCACGTTGGAACTTCTCGAAGCCGTTAGCTAACTTCAGTATGGCTATTTTTATCATGTCATCTTTCTATTATACATTCTTACAGTTACTAAAAGCCAACTGATAAGGGAGATATAATCTCTACTTCCAAACCAATAAAGTTTAACATTGGTTATGGGCCCAGTCACAAGTGAAGAAAGACAGTTAACGGTACCGGCAAACTAGCCTAAGGCTTGGTAATCGATTGTTTTTGGAAGGGCTGTGATTTGAAAGAATATCATGGCTAGTGATAGGCTGAATTAGTGCAGAGCCTTATTAGCAGAGACACAGTTGTATGCCACAAAGAAACGTTGGTGGATTACTGTCATTTTTGGTGTGCTGTCGTCATCCGTGGATGTCAGTTGAATCCTGTCATCATCGACTGCTGTCAATTTTTTGGTGAGTTGTCGAGAGAAGATACCCAGCCATGGAGCCCGGTAAGGTTACCTTAGTACCGTTAAATGAAAAGAATTATGAAACTTTGAACGTGTAGGTAAAAACGCATTTAGTAAAAGATGACTTGTTCAAAATTGTGGAAGGGACAGAAGAAGCTCCTTCTGCAACAGATGCTGCAGCTGTTCGTAAGTTTGGGTTGAGAAAAGACAGAGGTTTAGCTACAATTGTGTTAGCGATAGAGCCTAGATTTCTTACTTCATAGGTGATCCTAAAGATCCAAAAGTGGTATGGCAGAAACTGCGGGATACATTTCAGAAAAAGTCGTAGATCAATAAATTCAGGTTTAAAAGTAAATTATAGTCAGAAGCTGAAGCCTGGTGATGATTTACAAGTGTATATTAAAACTTTTGTGGAAAAAAGTGAAGAATTGGGTTGTTGGTGATCCAATAGCAGATGAAGATAAATTTATTAGCTTTAGTGACAGTTCTGGAAGCTACAGAAAAAAGTTCCTTTATGGGAATCAGTCACTTAGAAGTTGCTCCATGCAGAATATAAAATTAAAGGTGATAAGCCTAAGTTTATGCAGGAAAGTGAAATTAAGTCTTTACTTGCTAAACAGAAAAAGAGAAAGTATTTTGAATATAACAAAACAATTCATGCAAGAAAAGAAAAGAGAATAATGAAAAAAGTCAGGATCATAAGGTTAAACAAAGCCTATTTCCCAAAAGGGCAAGATAGTGATGATGGGGTTAATGCTTTATCTACCAGTGGTACATGTAATGACTATTGGGTATTCGATTCAGGTGCTACTCATCATATGTGTAATAAGTCTTTCTTTTCTAATTTTGTAAATCTAAGCTCTAATAATAAAGTAGAAAATCGTATACTTGAAAAAGTTTTGTATGTACATTAGAAGACAACTTGAAACAATTTAATTAATGAACATTCTTGTAAGATTTTCAGTAAGAAAAATAAGTTGCTAGCGTTGGGAAAAAGTTAGGAGAATTATATATGCTTGACTGTTTCCAAAAGGCAGCTGCTCATTGTTCAAATGTATTTCAGATGAAGTCTTATGTCATAGAGGATTTTGTCATCTTGGAATGAATACAGCGAGAAAGTTGATTTCCAAAAATGTGGTTAACGGCATTTATTACAAAATTACTAATGACTCATATGTCTGTGAAAAATGTTCTGATTAGTAAAATTCATAGATCCCCATTTCTTACCATCATTGTTAAAAATTCCTGACAATTCGCATTACTGACTTGAAATTTTATATCCGTAAAGCTCTTTCTTTACCTGTGTATATAAACAATTAATCAATAAGTACGCTTTTAATACAATACGGTACAATACACATCTAGCTATAAATGTGTGTAAGTTAGGGTAAGATTCTCGTGATTTTGCATTTAGATATAAATAAGCACAAGTGTCGTGTAAAAGAGAGCTTTTTGAGGAAAGGAAGGAAAAGAATGCATTATTAGCAAAATAGACGCCCTGATCTTTATGGTTAGGCATAAGTAACCATTAATATTGTGGATCACAGAAGGTTTTATTTTATACTGTTTAGTGTGTTTACAAATAAAAGCATGGTTTAGATTTGTTTTAATTTGTTTTATTTGTGATTTTTTAGTGTTTGACAGTTGCATAACAAAGTGACTGAAAAAATTGCAGAGCCCCACCCTCGCTGTTTGCATGGTCGTTCCTCAAGTGAAGAATTTACAGTCCCGACACTGCGTTTTTCACACCTACGAACCATAACCCCTTTGCAATTTTTCTGCATCCTACAAAATGATAAAATTGCAGTATTATCTAATTCTTTTTAAATTTCTATTGTAATATTGCACTGACACCGACTTTGAACATATACACCAAATCTGGGAGAAATTAGTTTGGTAGAAGTAGGTAAAAGATTGGTTGCAAATTTTGACCGAAACAGACACAGACAAACAAACAGACAGACAAAGAAATCAAGTTAAATAAAGGCGCGCAAAAAGTTTTTTCAGGAGCCTAGAGAATTTAGAGACAAACATAAATGTTGAGCTGACAAGATACTCAAGCCTTGATTACGAATGGTGACTGAATGTGACCTTCCGTGTGAGAGTGTATGAGAGATTCTAGGATCCATCAAAATGCAGTAATTCTTGTCACTGTTCAAGCCCGAGGCTCAACAATATGTCGATGAAATGAAGAAACTATGTATAGCAGCACTTAATATAATGACTAACAGGCAAGAAATAATCCCCTGCATATATGGGACTCACCACAGGAGTGGTCCCACTTAAATATTACCTCCTCCTCCTCCACCAAATCAAATCACTCCAGTGAAATGTGGACACAAAACGCAGTGATAAATCAAAAGATTATTCATAGTAGAAGATGGCAAGCAGCACCTTTCCCCCACACAGCGCCAGTCTAAGTACCATGTTGAGTGAGAGTGGATCTCTCTGCCCACAACAAGAAAGTGTAACCCCATTAAGAATACAAGACTCAGTGTAAGCCAGTGCTGGACAAAACGAACGTAAAATTACATGATGAGGTTGATACCCTTGGAAATAATTTTGATATTCAATGAGGACAATGAAAGTGTGATGGGTCACTTAAATTACATAAATAAAAAATCCTTTCGGTACATAAAGAGAAGGCCCACTCAACAGATGGCATCAATAACCTAGATATTATGACTCCAGTATTATTAGCCATAAACCAGAAAAATTATTCTCAGTTGAAGATGATGTGAGTGTTTCATATATAAAGTAATCTTTGTCCTTGCAGTACCCATAATGCACTGTTTGTGCACAAAGTTTCCTGTACTGAGCCCATTGGTGATGTATCAGATGTTGGAGATATTATTCTAATAAGGCGAATCAGGGGAACTGTTGATTTAACATTTCATAGATTTAGACATCACTACAGCCTCAGAATAGTCCCACACTTGTCTTTATGGATAGTTTACAACTGAATAAAGTCCAGTTATTATTTGGAAACGAGGTTGCTGACAAGATACGATGCCTTATCTATGCCAATAGCCATCTCTCAAAACTGAAGTCCCAGATAGAGAAAATACCAGTACCTGGAAAAAAGACTGATCCTTAGTGTCTTAAAATTCAATAACTAATGAATTCGGTAAGTCACTTTAGGGGTGATATCTTATGAAAGGCAGCAGATGTATCCAGAACTTACAACATTAGTCACCAAAGCAAATATTTCCAAAGACCATACAAAGCCTGTGGATGAGTGCTAATGTGAATTGGGTGATCCTGCTTTAGATTATCTTGCAATGAATAGACAAAGAAGAGATAATACATTTGGTCCATGTGCAATCCATGGGATGTCTAGTTGTATATAAGGTTTAGAGAAATATGTTAGCATTTCTAGCCAAACTTCAACAGACCTGTAGTAGGTATTGATGTAGGTGGAATCCATGTCAAGTGACTGGGAAAAAATCCAATCGATTGGACTTGAAAGGACCTTAATTGCAACTGATAAAATAATGGCTTTGCCAATGTGAGGCCGAAATATTTTTACGTCAGGTCTAATTAGGTACAGATTTTTAAACATATACAGGCTTCAGCAGTTTCCTTATTAGTCACATATTAAGAAATCACAAATATACTCACGTGATTTTGTTTATTGGCTGAAGCAACTGGAAAAGCTTGAAAACAGATAACAGTGTTAAGTACTTGAATTTAATGAACACATCTCTGTGCCCAGAAGATGCTTTAATTATACGAAAATTCGTGGAACTCTGTTACTTTTTTTTCTAGCATTTACTGTGGCTTCAGCTAGCTAACACAGTCTCACACATGTGTGTGTGTGTGTGTTAGTTCCACGAATTTTCGTGTAATTAAAAGCTACCTACATGCTGTATTTGTATATTTTACTTTGTATTTTTTAGCCTTGAGGATGAGACAAGGATTTCGAAACGTAGCCGACGAATAATGGAAAACCATTTGCCAAGCTCTGCACTAGTGCCTTCGTGTATACACACACACACACACACACACACACACACACACACACACACACACACAACACACACACACACACACACACACATATATATATATATATATATATATATATATATATATATTATATATATATTATATATATATATATATATACCCTAAGTCCACGGTAGAAAGGTAAGTGAAACATGGACTTGGAACAAGCACTTTCATAGTATATTCTACATTTTCAAGTACAAGCAGTGTTTTACGGATATCCCCAAGTGCGTGTTCCTTCGTTCTACATTGGATATATTCATACATTTGTAAGGTCTATTATGTATTGCATTTTGGTAATATTCCTTTAGGGTTGTTTAGAGTTATATAAGGGAGTTTTATGTCCATTTGGTTACATAATTCCGTCTTGTTATTATTATTATTATTATTATTATTATTATTATTATTATTATTATTATTATTATTATTATTATTATTATTATTATTATTATTATTATTTAGAAGATGAAACCCATTCATATGAAACAAGCCCACAGGGGAACCTGTCTTGGACTTTAAGCTTCTAAAGTGTCTGCTGTTCAGTAAGGAGGAGTAACAAGAGGTCAAGGGAATGACAGATGTTCTCATTTATCAAAAAAAAAATTAATTACTTCATAAATCAGTAATTAGATAAAAATGTATTAAAAATGAAGGAGACTGTTATTAGCGTAGTAATGCATTGCATCTTCGCTTGAACTTCTGAGAGGCTGTTCCACCACACTCCACCGGTGTAAGGAATAAAGAAACTCTGGAACTAGGAAGTTCGACAGCGAAACACATTTACTGCATATTGGTGCTGCTGTTCAGGAATTGTGAATATAACTATTTCTGTTAAAATACAACTTATGAAAAAGTGATAAACAGTAATAACTGCTAATATTAAGAAACAGAAACCTCCCACTCCGAACCACTCATCAAAGTCGGAGAACAGAATTTTAGTAAAGGAGGTACAATTGACTTAAAACAGCTTACATTGATAATATCACTGTTATAAACATATGAAGCCTTACAATCAATACATAACTATCGTGCGGCATTTGCTGAAACTTTCATCAAATGTTTCTTAAAATTAAGATGTGAAGTAGAAGATACAACTAGAATAGTTAAAGCTTCAAAGCTCATTCAGCAGAGTTCAATCCACCTGAAGGGGGAGGATGGGGTGGAAAATCTGTACGAGACCTGCTAATCAATAGTGTTATCAGTTCACTGGGTTTCAGCCTCGTACTCCACCGACTACACCATTCCTTGATCCGGTATATGTCCCGATTGAGGTTGGGGGAAGCTTCATTTCTTTTAAGCGGAGACTTTACAACACCAGCAAGTGATGCCTCGCCGGCATACTGAACAACCCTATCACTTGTATATGATAAAACAACAGTGTACCAAGAACACTACCCTGATCAAACTCCAGACACAATAAGTCTCGGTTCACTAAAGATCCCATTCACAGAAATACATAAAACATCCACTCACTCCAAGATTCTGAAGTTTATGGATAAGTGCCTTGTGATTTACTAAACCAAAAGCAGCACTAAAATTTACCTGAATTACTCTGCATTCAAAACCATTATCAAGGTTCCCTTGCAAATGTGGAAATAGCATGTCAAGTCTAAAGAGCATCGCAAGTATGTAACTGCTTTTTGTATGCATATGGACACTCAGCTGACAATCCTTTAGGTCCCATGTAATTATATAGTGGCTTAAGAATAAGTTATTCAGCAACTTTACAGATCACAGGGAGAATAGTGATTAGCCTGTAGTTACTGCCGTCTGCAAATATACCACTCTTTGGGACAGGTACTGTATTACTAAGCTTGCGCTTATCCATAAAGATAATAGGCCAGCATAAAATGATTGAATTTACTAATCCTGGGAGACAATACAATAGAAACTTAAAAAAAAAATGGAAGAAACCGTCGGAATCATCTCCATCCCAGCTATCAAGATTATCAGGAACTTTCTTAACATCGTTAGAGCAAAATGAAAATGTTGTAAGAATAAGTTCAGGATGGCAAGTGTCAGGGAGAGGGACATCCTCAACTGATTACTTTGATTTAAATGCTCGGTGAAACATTTCAGCCTTTCCTTACGGCCAGTAACCAATCTACCATCATCCTTTAGTAGTGGTGGAATGGAAGACTCCACCAAAGATGAGGCTAAGTAATTCCTTCAACTTTCCTCTTCAAGGAATTATTGTAATTTCTCTCGACTGTATTGGAAGCTCTATTCGCAGCCTGGTGAGACTCAACAAAAACGGCGTAATTCTCATTTGAATGATTTCGTCTCAATGGTAGGCTTATCTACATGTGTCATCCAACCATGGCTGGTCATTTAACCTAATTTTGATGACCTTTCTAGGGACATATCTTGTTAAAATAGCCATCAGCATTTCATTTAACTTCATCGTTGGATAAGAATCAATTGCCAGAAATGTGCGTGGGTTCCTCAGTTAGCTGGACGAAATTGGAGGATACACAAAACTCAAGAGCAAACCGACCATGTTGATCTGTGGAATTTGAATTCAGGCACTCAGTGTGCTTTGCATTGCAGTCTCCACAATAACGAATGAAGCTTTTGAATCCTGTGGCTAAGCCAAACTAATCCTTTCCTTAAGATTAATAGAGGAAGTAAACGCACTATTTACATATTTCTGTAATACCCTTAGCTAAAATCTTCTAAATGAATAATAGTCGTATCGATGTGCTAACATGTGTTATTTTTCTTTTTCATTTGTTAAATACAGCCTTTGCGAGTTTTCAGAAAGCTTACACTTTATGCCAATGAATGTCTCTAGAATTTTTCTGATTGTAGGGCATTCGGCACTAACCATTTTGGCACGTTCCATACACATTTATGATGGCGCACAGAGTTTGGTCGCTTGAAGAACATTTCCCATTATTTTTTCCTTCTTTTCACAGACATGAAACTTACCAGTCGTAACTTTTTGCAAGGTGTGCATCATGTTATCTACTAGAAAGTTATTACTGCCATCAGTGGTCAGCAAGACGTCACTGCAGGACTAAGTAACCAAAGGAAAGTAAGTAACTGGCCATACTGCAAACGAAACATGAGTTCATTTGATGATAAGTTAGATGTATAGTCTAAATCTACTGCACACATTGATGTTCATTTGATGATAAGTTAGATGTATAGTCTAAATCTACTCCACACTAATTGGCGTAGTTAGATTCCAGAGAACAAGCAGGTCGTGAGTCATATGGAAAATTGGCATTATTCGAAATTTAGTCAGCAAAATCTGCATTAGAGTTTATTTTAGAATACTATACAGTGTTCTGTTACCCTTTATGAAGTGAAATATTTCTTCATTAACAACATTTACAAATTTTCATAACTATCGTAATGTTTAAGTTGAATTCCTGCCATTTACTCCTAGGTTAACCTTGAATACTTCTATTAAATGTTTGTTATTTTATTTCCTGCACAATAAATGCTTATTTAACGACATAGATTCCTTTTAGGCATTCTTCACAAGCCTTATCCGTTAAATCTTATTTTGTATTCACAGACCTTTTACTGCAAACCTCTACAAAGGGTGCTTTCCTAACTCCTTTTTGTTCAACTGGTAACAAGGAATAATTGATTAACACACTGTCCTATTTGTATACATAAAAACAGAGATAGATTAACGCACAGGTAATTTGATGTAATGTTTATAATGTTCCTAATGTGGTAGAGAGAGGGAGACAGGAAGAGGGCTCAAAGAAGACAAATCCAGATTCAAGGGATATCGTATAATTTTTTCATGATTTATGCTGTATGAGAAGTGTGTGAAAATGTAGGGTAGTAGAGCCAGAAGGGCGTGTATGTGAATAGCAATCTTAAGAAATGAGAAGTTTAGTAAAAAAATTTGCGTGGGCTTTCAATTAGCAGAGAGAAAAAAATAGAATAAATTATGCAAATGGAGAAAATAATATCTGAATATGATGTAACATACGTTGGAGTGATTATATTAGATTTACTGAGTGCAAAATATAGAAAAAGAGGCAGAACTTATTGATGTAATAGTAGCTGGGGTTAGTGTATGTTTAAGAAATCTATGGGAAGGTATTGTTGAAGACATAGAGTGGGCAATTAAGGGGATGAAGGCCGGACAGTAGTTGTTATGATTGCAAGTGAGATGCTGTGATAGGGTATTGAAAGGTGAGATTGCAAGTCTGACGATGATGAGTAATGTAAGTCTGTATAAGAGAAAGGTTTTAACTGAATGGATGAGAGGATTAGTAGTTCGGTCATATAAGGGTGAAGGTGATAAATGATTATGATATAAATGATAAAACGGCAATGTGGTTGATGCTGGGTATGCATGGCATTCACGAAAAGTTGCTGAAGAAATAATGTCTTTATGATAGAGGTTAAGCAATAGTTAAAGTTTGTAGGTTGAAGAGTGGTTGGTATGATGTAAGAATTGGGTAAGATAAGGATGTTATGTTCTTTTTGGCATTTAATATCTTTAAGAATAGAATGATATCTGAAGCCGGAGAAAGGACAGATGTAGTTGTATAGTTGTATGGCAAGACTATGATGAGTCAGGAACCGAATGTGGAATGGCTGATATTTGTGGATGACACAGTAGTGATAAACTGCAATAGTGAGAGAGTTTGGAAGTGTTGGTAAGAGTGAGGTTATGATGGTAAATGGAAACCTGGAAGATGACACCATGAAAAATAATATAAATGGGTGAAGAATGACAGCAGTTGAGAGAAGATGAGGATCGCAAATAGGTGAAGAAAGGAGGGTAGTGGCATATTTGCGAAAGACTAGGAGGTAAATGGGAATGGCTGAGGGGATGAAGGTTGGAATGTATGAACGGGGCTTTTACATCAACTTTTTCCATGGAAGTACACTGTGGATTCGAAGGAAAATTGGAAGCAATAGTGGTGTTTTTTATGATGTATATATGGCAAAAGAGATGAGATGTGTAGAAATGGTAAAACATTAAGTTGAAGAGCGAGAATGGATCTGTGTTTTGAGAGAGTTCAGTCTGGTAAAAAGATTCTAGAATGGTAGGACGTTAAAGGAAACCATAAACATCCGGCAAGCTAGACAGTACATGCACGATAAGTGTGAATGCTGTGTACAGAAGGCGTTTGATGCTCTGATAATATAATCATACGGTCCACAATCACTAATTTCTTGTCCAAAATAACCTTGTTTTACACAAGTCAATCCTTCTGTTGTTCTCTCAGTTACTCTTATTACTTCTATCCTAATCGAAGTTGTATTTTGTACTCCTTCAGCTTTTTTCAACTTTCCCTCATCTCAACATACAATGCAGCCACTTGTTACAAACCTATTTACTATGGCATTACCAAGTTTTGTCAAATAATCAGTTATGCTATTCTATCTAAAAACAAAAGTTGGTTGCCATTACGTCTTTACAGTAAACTAAGTATTAAACTAAACTAATGTCCGTCTTGAATAAGAAACTTGTTATTTGCTTGTTGTGAATAACAATAAAGATATACATACGTCTTGTTGTCAAGCAAATTTCAGACGATCAAACCCCGGTGATGTAGAACTTCGGCCAAGAACAAAATCGTACTGAGAGGCTGTGCCTCAGGAAGCTCTTTATATGCCCTAAGTGATCAACAATTGCAAACCTCGAAACCCCTAAACAGATGGCTGATTCTGCGGTTCGCTTCTCATTGAGAACACCTGTTTAATTTGTTTTATTTAGACTATAATGTTTCAAAGAACTTTATTCTAATTAAATAGTCTATCAGATTACTATGGAGTTACGGACAAAGTTTCTTTCATGATCAAACGTAACCTGATATGACGAATAATTCCTGTGGAATTATTCGACTGTTTTCATCTTCATCTTTGTTTAAAGTTTTTAATTGATATTACGGAGTACGTCAGGCGATAGCTTGTTGATTTGTTGTTTTTAATACACAATGTTTATTATTAAACCCTTATATCTATAATGATATCCACTTTTGTAGTCTTAATTACTTACCTTTGTATATCAAGGCGGTTTCTTGCGACATTCATAACAATTATAAAATGTTTTGCACCTAGAATTAAAGTAAATATCATGCATACATTTCTTAAGTAGATAATTGCAGTGTTAATACATACAAGATTGCAGATTGCATATCTTCACGCAAGATTAAACATGGAATGATGAAAGGCTTAGAGTCTGAATATTCCTTACGTTATCAAAATAGAAGAAAAAGCATTCACATGAGCGGTCCTTGTTAGGAGGAAATAACACGCAATGTCTTCACAAACGTTAAGCCACAAATATTCATTTAATATAGATTTCCTTACACAACCACTGTGAGAATGTCCAGCGGAATAACACATAATATAGGACGCAACAAACTTTTTATCTTATTCTTCTAATGGTTATGGTCATTTGCCAAACGGTGGCCGTATCAAAATGTCCGTCAGTCTTATCCACTCGACGAATGAGATGAAAACACACCGACAGTTTCATTCATGAAGCAGCCGGGCGCCGACAACCAATTACTCACAATCCATGGGTTGGAAAATTATAATTTCTCATGGTTCTTGTTGTTCAAATTTATTACTTAATTCACGGTAAATATACTTCAATATGCTTCCTTTATACGGATTACATAAGAGTTACACTTTTATATATCATTGTGTTAATGAAAATTTTCAAAGCATTGGTAGAAAATTTTATAAAGGCCTTTCACGAAATACACTGAACATCATGAATCTTTTTAACCCAACATGTACTATGTCGGCAGCAATATCTACAGCTACTCCAATAGATTTCCGGGAATAGGAATAGAGCACGTCTGAGCGGTGTTTGTCAAGGGAAAACTATTAGTAAGAGGTTTCCAAATCACAAAGGTAACATTGTAATAGTTGAAAGAAATTCAACAAATGACACTTGAATTTCGTAAAAGTACCCAGCTCCGAGAAATATGTAAAGGCATACTGTGAAAAACAGTCAAGGTCCTGGGTCAAGGTCCTTGAAAGGTAGCTACGGAGACAATGTTGTCCTGTAAACAAAGCAAAATGATACAGTCAGGAAATGAACGAACATATTCCAAAGTACCGACACAGCTGGTAATTCATAAAAGTGCACATTACACAAAAAAACATGAGCTGTCATATGCCTAAACGGACGTTACATATGCACGGAAATATAGAAAGGAATAAAATAACGCAAATTCTCTTTCATATGGATTATTTGCAAATAACTATTTTTTCTTGACCAATAATATATGCAGTATATATACAGTATAATATTATATATATATAATATATATATAATAATATATTATATATATATTATATATATTTAAAATAATATATATATAATATATATTATATATTATAATACATAGATATCATATATATATAGATATATATACATAGATATATATATATAAATAAAGGTTTTTTGCCACGAAGGAAAAAATGAAAAAGTGAGATAGCCAAGTACTTTCGGTCCTGTTCGGACCCTTTACTGAGGCAAACTGATTTTACAGAGAACAATATAGTCAAAAGAAAGCTTAATATACAAACTGACACTACAAGATTAGCAAGCAATAAGGGCGATTTTCCCTCTACAGAAGGGAGGAGCCGCCTGAGGGAAGCCACACCTTGAAGGATACACGCAGTAAACAAGTGATTTTCCCAGAAAACAGTACAATTTGTTTGAAAAAACACGGGAGCATATACAATTTAATATCATGAATTTTTACACAAATTTCCCCCCACCCCCCACAAAAAAATAAATTATTGTTAATGAAAAGACGAAACAAACAAAATATAAATATATATTATATATATCGAGCAAGAGAAAGAGGGAGAGAAAATATCGAACCAGAGATATATATATGATATATAATAATTATATATATATATAATATATATATATATCTATATATTATTATATATATATATAGATATATATATAATCTGTATATATAAATATATATATATATCTATATATATTATATATATATATATATATATATATACGAATAACATATATATATATTCTATTATATATATTAATTATTCTTATTTTTATTATTATTATTATTAGTATTATCATTATTATGATACATAGTAACTTGATTTTATATTGCTTTTTATTTGATATAATTTTACTTTTTTGGATACTAATTCTATTCTCTCTTCCTATAGGTATGGCATCAAGCTTGTGTTGGCGTGTGATGCCGATACGCATTACATGTGTAATGCGATTGCTTACTTGGGGAAGGACACAGTCAGGGTGCCGAGAGGACAGAGGTTGGGAGAAGTTTTCACGACAGAGCTTGTGCGACCTTTTCGCCGAAGGGGTCGAACAGTGACGATTGATAACTTCTTTACGACGTTACCTCTCGCCTTATCACTCGATGACGATGGCATGTATTTGTGTGGAACCATTCGGCAGAAACCTTATATTCCTAGGGAACTTTCTGAGTGTGTGTTTCCCGTTAAGGAACTCAGTGGCCGTGTTCAAGTACGAACACAATGTGACTCTCCAGTGTCAGCAATTCAGCAGGACTAAGAAGGTGATGCTGTTGAGTTCCCTGCATCATGATCCGTCTGAAATCGAAAGACGTAATACAGACATTCAGATGTTCTATAATGCAACAAAAGGGGATGTAGACACATTCGATCAGATGTGTTCTACATCAAATTGTATTCGTAAGACACGACGCTGGCCACTTTGTCTTTTCTACGGGATATTGAATATAATTAGGTGAATTCTTATATTCTTTATACGTCCCTGCCATCGGCAAAGAGTATGACAAGGTGAAGGTTCCTCAAGGAGCTCCCCATTGAATTTTGTGCTCCCCTAGTAAGTCATGGGTATTATACGTTGACCCACTTGTCAAGGACCCTGCATATCCTGATAGCGATTACGTTCAGGTTGGCTGAGCTGGAGCATAGACCTCTTCCTGCCATTGGCCACGTGAAGCTGCCCAAGCATGTTCGCTGGCAAAGCTGCCCATCTAGACAAGACCAAAAGACAAACACAGCATGTTTACGATGCAACAGGCCCGTCTGCCTATAGCATTAAACTGTCTTGTGTCCAAAGTGTATGCCTTCTACGTAAGTAAGTTACATCATGAAACTTTTTTTTACTACTTGTTTGCATAAATACTATAGTTTTAATCTTTACAAAATATATATCATCCATTTTTTATCTAAAATATTACAATAATGTTTTCTATTTTTGCCGACATAACTGAAAAATAATGTTCAAACATCCAGCAAGCCACCATAAAAGTTCCATGTAAATCCACGAATAATTAGATAACTAAATAACACCTTGAAATTGACACGCCCTTCTTCCATTTCAGGTTGCAAATTTGGCCGTCACACTTGGCGTGGCCGGGGCTATTTTGTGTATGTATCTGAAAGGTAAGTTGCCATATCGTTTTATATTCTTGCTTTCAATAGAATTTGTGATATTCTGGTAGATTTCCACACATAAATATCATATTTTATACTAATTACAACAATGTTATAAGAAAATTTCCTGGTGAAACAAGGTCAACAAAGGACCTTTACATTGGAGTAAGTTTTTTGGGTCAGATTTTTTTGTGGCTGCAAAATAATGTTCAAACATCCAGCAAGCGGCCATAATAGTTTTATGCAAATCTGCACATAATTAGATAAGTAAATAACACATTGAAATTTATATTCCATTCCTTCATTTCAGGTGGTAGATGTGGCCGTCGCACATGTCGTGGTCGGGGGCCATTTAGTGTTTATATCCGAAAAGTAAGTTGCCATATCGCTATATGCTTTTGTTCTCTATAGAATTTGTGATATTCTGGTATATTTCAATGCGTAAATATCATTTTATTCTAATTACAATGATGTTTATAATAAATTTTCCTGGTGAAATGAGGAGGTTAACAACTGACTTTTACACTGGAGTAAGTTTTTGGGTCAGATTTTTTTTTTTTTTTTTTATGAGTGCAAATTAATGTTACAACATCCAGCAAGCCACCATAATAGAGTTATGCATATCCACTCATAATTACATAAGTAAATAACACATTGAAATTTACATTCCATTCTTCCATTTCAGGTGGTAGATGTGGCCGTTGGAGTAGGTTTTGGCTGCGGCCATTTTGTTGGCAGATACAAAAGGTAAGTTGACATACCGCTATATATTCTTTTTCTCTTTACAATATGATATAACTGCTAATAACATCTTTGTCCAAATATTTTTACTTAATTCCGTTCTAGGATAATATGATTTTATCCTACAAAAAAAAATTTGCCAATTCCTATTTCATTTAGGTACCAAAAAATTTACCCTTTTTTCTCTTTTCAGATTTTGACCTCTGTGGGTTTGACACCTTTTCTGGCAGTCACATATTGTAAATAGTTGTTTTAGGAAGGATTCCCTCAATTTTTTTTTATATATAGCTTATTTTGTATTTTTTGTAAATATTTTCGTAAATTATTTTTTGTATATACTTATTTATTTAAATATTTGTAATAAATATTTAAGTTGTAGATGGGTATTATTTGTCTTTTCAGTAGTGTTTGTGAATGTTGAAATTGATTTTAGAAACTAAAATGTACAGCAAAAATGAAGTTAGTGATTTTTGGCAAATTTTTCTAGACCCTCGGGTCGAGCTCGACCCGCACGCACCTGTAACGGGGTACCAATATAGCGAAACGTATCCAGGGTTAACGATGGTTTGCTTGTTGGGTGATCGTTTTGGGTTGTCTGCTGACATGGTTGCCAGGTCATTCAGTGAGTCAGTCTGGGATGAGAAATCGTAGAGGACAGAGTTAAGGCAGAGTCTACTGATGGTCAGTTGTTATTGTGCGATTTGATTAATATTGATATTGTATAGGTGTTGTGTGTGTGTCTGTCTGGTTGTTGTTGAGCTAATGAGCGTCTGTTGTGTTTGATTATGTGTTATAGTGTTTGTGAGTTGTTTGTTGAAGACAGTGTTGGCGGTTGTTGTTGTATTGGTTTATCGAGTTGTCTTTGATGTTGTTGGTGTTTTTTGTACAGTGAGCTGTTGTGATTCTGAGTTGTTGTATGATTTGTTGTGTTGTTTTCAAGTTGTTGGTATTTGTTTGCCTAGTGATTGTTATGTTGTTTTATTTTTGGAGTTCTTGTATGGTTTTCTTGCTTGTCCGTCTTTATGTATTGAATTCAGCAGCTGTTGGGTCTTGACAACTGTATCCAGCAGATGGCACAGTGTCTCGCCCTGAGTGTCTCAAGTCTAAGGTGAGTACATGTGTTTGTGTTTTGTGTGTTCTGTGTCATGTTAAACCAGTTGTCCTGCATAATTAGTAATGTAAAGGGGAAAGCGTGGCTGGGGAACTATTTGTCAGTCGTGTTCGATAAAGTGAATGTGTGGAAATCTTGTAGCTTGCTTTGCTTTGCTTGTGATCCTGCCACACAGCCTCATAGTAAATTACTAAGGATTGAAATTCTTCACCTAAAATTAATATGGTTTCTATCTACTGACACCATAGAGGTACTAGAAACAGACTTTTATCATTAACTGGCACCTCAACCATTCATCCCTTGTCTTACTGGTATATTTTTCAAAACCCTGTAATATTTCTACACCTGATCTCCAGTAAATATGATGTCTGAACCCCCATCCATATGCTATGTTTTTCCCCCTCCCCCTCTCAAAAAAATTCCGCAACACTCCTAAAAGCAACACTTCACACCCCCAACACCTCCCCCCCACAAAAAAAAAAAAAAAAAATGAACCATGTAAAAAAAAAACACTAACACCACTTAATCCCGGTTACAGATTTCCTTGAATAAAAATTCAGATTTTTTACATTACAAGCGTAGTTTGTATCATACAAAAAATTAATGTCACAACCAAGTCAGTTGCAACCCATGCATGCATGGCATCCTTAATTCTTCATAAAGGAACGTCATTATCTAAAATGCTATAAAGAAGTAAAACCCTATGAGCATCCAAACTCCAAAGGAAAACATCAGCAGAGGCGTTATTTACAAATTCTCTACCATTGTCTGAAAATAAAATCTCGGGTTCCTCTTAACGACATATAAATCTATTAAGAATGGCACAGCCACTTCTTCTGCTATATTATGCTTTAGTGTGAAAATTTCCACAACCCTCGTTAGTTCATCTATTACCACCAACAAATACCTGTAGCCAAACCCTGATTCACAGAAATTCCCCAAAATATCCGTGTGTATTCTCTGAAAAGGTCTACTGGGTATCGGACATGGCACTAATTTGCAAGAAGTCACCCTTGCAGGTTTGCAGGCATTGCACACATACACTTTTTCGCAGAATTTTTCACATCTGTCCACATGTTCTTCCAAATATATTTATTACATATCCCATTATATGTTTTTTACACGCCCAAATGTGGACTACCAAACTTGCAATGTACTAAATCTAAAACTATAGGAATTAGGACTTTCAGAATCATGATCTGTGTCGTATCCACTTTACTTTCACCCGTCCTTAAATTATAATTATAATTTTCCAAACCTGAAAAAAACAACTTATAACTATTCCTGACTAATTCACCTCGAAGGAACGCTCTTGCGTCCGCTGAAATTCCATACTCATCTTGCCTTTGCTCTATCAAACTAATATCCCACTGCGTAGCATCACTAGTAATCACATCAACTTGAAATCCTTCTATATCATAGAAACTTCTGCAAAGAGCATCTGCTACCACATTATGTCTGTCCTCTTTGTACTTAAGTTTTGCATCAAAATCTCTAATTGTTAGAAACCATCGAACTCTCTTAGGCGACTGATCTGGCTTATTAAAAAGAATGAACAATGGATTGTGGGCTGTAAGGACTTCTATCTTATTCCCTATTAACAGCATCTTAAAATGAACCAGGCTACATACTACAGTGAAAGCTTCCTTATCTAAGGTAGCCATTAAACTTTCATTCCTACCCTTTGTCTTAAATCTCCTGCTATAATAACCTATTGGATGGAATTTACCTTCAAATTTCTGCATAAGGCAAGCCCCTATACCATCCTGGCTGGCATCTATCACTAATGTGAAAGGTTCACCGAAATATGGAAAATTCAGGACCGGGGATTCATTAATGCATCCTTGACTTTCTGAAAAGCTACCTTGTAGTGGCTCCCCCCAGGAAAATTGAATATCCTCCCACAACACATCTGTGAAAGGAGCTGCCAAAATAGAAAAACCCTTCAAAAATCTCATGAAAAACCAAAAGGCGTCCGCGTGAGCTTGAAATGTCCATTGGACAATGAGAATACGGAAAATTCCTGACTATCTTCATCAAGAGGAACCTGCAAAAATCCCTCCATAAGGTCTATTGAAGAGTAGATATTATGTCCCTCAATTTTAACAAAAAAGTCTTGCATGCAGGCGACCGGATAACGGTCAGAATTGTCTTTCCATTCAATTTATGGAAATTTTCACAGACTGACAGAACCATCTTAATTAGGGACCGCCAACAAGGGGAAGTTGTACGGGGACATTCTGGGCCTAATAATTCCCTCCTTCTCCCATTTACTAACCTCTTTCTCTACCTGTTCCCTGATTTTGTAGTGTATACGGTACACGAAAATATAGATGGGTTTGGTCCCCTCTTCTAGATTTACCTTGCGTTCCTAACTTATTCCCTTTTAGAGCAACTATATCCCCAAAGTCAGCCAGAAGCTCGCTTAAAATTTTTATATGCACTTTGCAATCTGCATTAGCTAAGAGATCCCAAAAGATTTTCCTCCCCATTTGTATTTAAAATCTCCATTTTTCCCTCTACAGTAGCCACTGAACCACTATCCTAACTGTATCATTATAATTCAATAATTCCACCCATGTGACACCTGTATTTGATACCCTGTTCACCGTCACTGTGTTGATAATTCCTTTTAATTTTTCTCTACCCTCAATTATACCCACCTTTTATGGCATTTTCACTTCTCTCAACCTGACTTTCACCATAGTAATTGTACCTGGATTTAAAATAACATCTTTTTATAAAATGCCTTTATATATATTATCCCATGTCCATCATACACAGCACCCTCTTGTGACTGGTTTTTCACCTCATGTTCCACATCCACATGAATATCACCCATATTTATATAATTATCCTCATACCATCAACTATAACCTCCATTTTAGTATCAGTATCACCATTGTTATCAATATCACCTTATTAACAGTACCGACATTATTACCACCATTATTATCACCAATATCGCCATTATTATCACCAATATCACCAATATAACCGCCATTATAACCCATGTTAAGCGCAGTATCCTCATTTACCTCAGTTCCATGTACATCCACATATGGAATAAAAACACCCGGTATCCAACAGTTATGCCACTAACACCTGTATGGACTTATATCCTGTTTCTCCTACCTATTATAATTGAAAAAAGGCAACTGTTGCCCTGGATCCATAGTTCCCCTATGATATTCTACTTTGGTACACAATTGGGGTAAAGGAAACTTAAATCCCTTTGTGTTAAGTTCCATGGACCAGTCCCATTAAAAAAATGTGCAGTCCACTGTGGGGTATTTGGACATGTGCTTCTCAACCTAAGAATAGATAAATTCCTCATCTGATGTAAGCTCAAACTTCTCATCAAAGCTGTCTATAATGACGGCTGGGATATCATGTAGAAGCTGGAAAAAATGCAACACTGTGCAAGTCAGCAAGGGAGATATTACCATTTACCTATGCGGATTTTAAAAATTTTCGTATCCATTCTCCTGCTGCACCAAAAAGCTGAGAGCTATGCTTATCCATGGTCTTCTGACCTTTCCTAATCTTGTAGAAATCTCTCAGGCCTCTCCATATCCCCGTGTTCCTTTGTATCATAGGCTGCCCTCAGAAATGCTTGTAGTTCGGTTGATAACCAGCGTTTTGTATACTGAAAACTGCGGCGGCAATGTGCTAAGTCCCCTTTATTGAAATCCAACAAGGCTTTTGCCTTTCTGAACGCCTATGCACATCACTTGTAATTCCCTTAGTTTTTAAAAAATGATTAACTCCTTCGATAAAAATCTGCACTGGCTGAGAAAGAATGCCATCCACAGTACTCTGTAAAGGAAAAGCTCCCTGTGCAATTGTAGTGACTTTATGAAGCAGTCTGGTCATTTTTGTTTCCTTCCGCCATTTTGTCTAACTTACTGACCCTCAGTATTTAGGATTCGACTGGCTCTTAATATCATTTGAATACCAATAATACTCCCCAAATTCGTTCACAAATCACCAAAAAAAGATATATGAATATGTGACACTTAAATATTCCCAAAGTGAATATTCCCTGCACTCTACCAAAATAAGAAGAAAAAAAAAAACTTTCTACTCTCATGGGAAGGGCTCTCTAACTTTGTCTCGTTGCTATCCAAGAATTTCTGCTGATCTCGCCCAAACCTTAGGTGCCCTTAGACCCCAAGCCATTAACCCGAACAAACCCCACACCTCTTGTACTCACCACTCGTCGAACATCGCACCAACAGACACTCACACACAAAAAATTTAAAAAACGAAACACATCAGCGCCGTATGTTACCTTTAATAGGTTCATCCCCTGTAAAGGCGGTTCCAAAGAATACCTCATAATATATTTTAAAAACTTAATGCATTCTGCTCCCAGAAAACAAACTAAGCAGGGCGATTAAAAGCAAACATCTAAACTGTCCCTTTAATTCCTCAAAAAATTAACTACACTATTGAGAAAATTACCAACATAATAATAGACAAATAAGAAGAAATGATACTGAACACTTACATCTTCATTAAATGGACGTTACGAGATACTCTTAAACACTGAGGCCATCTATTCACTGCACTGGCACGTATATCTAACCACACACGCGACCACAGATTTCTATGGGACCCACAACGACCCTCTTGTATGCACAATTGATCACCATAAATACCTAACACCCAGGAAAATTGTGGTAACCACACCGTATTTATTACACATGTCGTATTAACACACTCCTTAAATCACCACTGCCTTAGGAGACTTCTCAGTAGACAGTCTGCTGACTCCAGTCCAAAACACGTCTTCTCAGCAAGAGAGTACCACCTGACTGACTCTAACTATAATCCTTTCTTCTAACATCTACACAATTTCTTAATTCCTGTGCACACCCCCAGTCTCTCCAGAGGCGTAATCCATAGGCCTCATTGCTCTTTCCGCTGCCACCACTGTAACGAGGCGTAGTTTTGGCCTTGTCCAAAAAAAGAGAGAGAAAAAAAAACTTGCTAACGCCGACCTCAACGAACATCTGGCACCTACCTTAGAAAGATAACTGTCAGCGGCATCCCTGCTACTATTCTCAAAAACATTAAATCTAGTGCTAGACCAAACTCCAAGATACAAAGATAGAATCTTTATTTCCCCAAAAACTAACATGATTAAAAAATAGAATTAATTGAAAATGACCGCCCCTCCCAACCCAACAAAAAAGTAATCAGAGAAAAGTCATCTCAAATGATGACCATACCAGCTCCTACATGAAGTCACAATAGTTCACTTAGATATCACTATGTTCCCCAAACTAAGAAATGTAAACATGTCAGTAAATAAAAGTCAGAATTCCCATTTTGGAGATAGTGAATCCACCTGAGAGAAATGAGGTTATAACCTTCAGAAATCAAAAATATAAATAGATGAGCATAAAATAATGGGAATAAAAATGGAAATGTTTCTGTATACATGGGAGAAAAACCGACGAGAAATTTAATGTTTTTCGTTTTTCACTGCACTTCGGCTTCTCTCGAGGCAACTGTAAATATTCTTAACTTAGGGAATGATTCCAGGGACGTTATCAATTACTGTTTTTTTTTTTTTTCTTGAGGAAGTCTGCCATCTCGGTTCTTTTTCTATGTTGCTGAAGTGATTCTTTTCATCCACGATCGGAAGACTGAGAAATTTGAGACGGGGTTTTAGTGTGACGGATTTATTGAAACACAAAACCTAGAACTTTTTGTTTATTAAGAAAATGTTGGATTGCGACTGTAAATGTCTTCGGGAATGGCACTAAGAGTGTTTTTTGACTTATTTAATGGCTTGACTCATGCATTTTCGGAAGTCAACTATAGAAGTTATTATTAATATATTATTATTATTATTATTATTATTATTATTATTATTATTTCTGAGGATGAAACCTATTTACATGGAACAGGCACACAGAGGCTACTGACTTGCAATTTAGGCTTTCATAGAATGTTAATTTCAACCTCTCACCGCTGACCCCAAACTGCAGCAGTAACTGATCATGATAGAGAGCCAGAGATTTTTCTTCGGCCTGGGGGAGACGCGAACCTGCGACTTCTGCTCGGCATTCCACGACACTAACCACCAAACCAGCGGATCAGCGGAAACCATAGTAAAATGTTCATAAGTGGTCAGTTATAAAGATATAAATATGCCTGATTTGACTAACCTATTCTCTTCATAGTAATTTCACTGCAAGAACATGAAGTAACCACAAGCCATCCTTTAGCAAGACTATATATATTAGAATGAATCATACAGGTTTTTCATAAAATCTCCAATCAAAATTTAAATACGAATGTATACTAGGCGTCAAGTGTTTTGTTCTGTATGAATTAGGATTGTCATCTTTTCTCCTCACTATCAGGCCAATTGTACATTACAGCTGAATTTACTTAATAGACAATACATTTTCTTACTTTTCAGCATTCATTTAAGAACTGATTACCTCTTTATTGTCTTGGGTATTAAGTAAGGAATATCAGTATAATTTAATGTACGTTTCCAAAAAATTTCAATCATTCCAAGTTCACAACAGACTTTCAATTACTCTCACCTTTCCGGGATTATATTTTGTTTTGGACCTGGTAATCACCTTCTTAACGAGAGAGAGAGAGAGAGAGAGAGAGAGAGAGAGAGAGAGAGAGAGAGAGAGAGAGAGAGAGAGAGAGTAAAATCTAAATAACGCATGCATGTTAAGAGACAAGGCAGAGAACAAATAATATGCATATAAACAACCACTTTCACATTTTGCTCAAAAATTCCGTTTTTATATTTGTGGATCCGCTTATGGCCAGTCAGCTCCGAGGAACTATCTTTTTTTTTCTCCCTTTTTTTGGTCTGCTGGAGAGTGGATGGGATGTGAAAACTCGCCAAGCATTCGCGATATGCAATGAGTGCATTACATGGAAACAAAGGCGCTAAATGTGCTTCGTCACCCTGAGCACGCACCGTTATTAGCCTCCATTCACGTTATTCTTGTTTACTTTAGTTCTCTATAAACCATCGTCATCTTCATATCTTTGCAACCCAATTTAGGGATGTACAGCGCACAGGTGATTTGCTCTCTATGAAATATTTTCTTCTCACTATCAGACCAGTCGTTTATAGAGACAAGTAAAAGGAGGCAGGAAAAGCAGCGGTGGCTTTTCAGTAGTTATTCGCAACATTTCATCTCGCCACATTACAAGACTTTTATCATCAGCAACATTCTTGGATATGGGATATTTGGAAGACCTGGAGGAGGAGAAAGCCAGGGATTCAACAGGAGAAGATAGTGGGTGAATGTGAACGAGAGATTAACCGATGCTGGTGCACCACTTTCTTCTTTATTACTGTATGATATGCATTGTTACTCCATATCTCTTAGAGAATGCATTACTACAGGTGACGAGTGACAATGATATTAATCAAATTCCCTGTCTGCATACGCTTGAGGTAGATTCTAAAGATTTGCAAAAGAAGCTCGGTAATCCATGTCAATATCCTTTTGCCTCTCATTGGTTAATCCAGTACCAGACTTAAGAAAAGACAGGTGTTTGCAAATTGGAGAAATAACATAAATGTATTGATCTACGTATGTGTGCACTAAAATATTCATATGTTCATAGAATCTTTGCCGTTATTCGTAAAAGCACTGTTTTAATTTTCTTGTGGCCACACAAAACACACATACATACAGTGACACGCACAAACACACACATACATACATACTGTATATATATATATATATATATATATATATATATATATATATATATATATATATATATATATATATAATTTGATTACCAGCATTAGTTATAGTGAAAATATAAAATCTCCTCCCTCTACATTATGGGAATTTGAATCGAATTGCATGATGCTTGGGAAGTGGGGAGCACAAAATCAAAACTTTGGAAATTTGATTCTCTAAAACTCCCTTTCTACTTGAAGCTTTCCTTTCTTCCTTTCATCTGAGATTCTTCCTTTCTTCCATTCATGACAAACCTAAATCTTAGATAAATCCTTTAGTCACCCACCACACTTTCATCTCTCTTCTTGAAATTGTCTTGTGTACATTACAAGGATGTCCAATTTTCTATTTTCTAATATATTTCTTTTGGTAATCTTTCCGTAGAAGTTTTGTAGTGGCCCAGTGAACTAGCATGTAAATAAAAATTGTAAAATGGAGAGTCGATCCTATTATTAGTGGACGTTTCACATGAAAATATATATTTTTTTCATATGGCTTACTGAGACCATTAGTTTAAGTTTTTCTTTTCCTTGTTATTTGCGATGACTAATACTCTTCTCAATCAATTAATGCTTTGTTTTGAAAACAACAGCAATAGAAAGACTACCAATGAAAACAAATTTTGAATTTATACCTGTCAAAAACATAGATAATTTTTTACTCTGTAGCCTTCTGACTAGTTCTAAAGTTTTTCTCAGCCTTCTGCAGCATAAAAAACGTAAATTAATAATAATGGAAAATGGGTTTAAAGAAAAATTTAATATTACTCCAACGAAAATATAAGATTTCACAATAAAAAGTAATCGAGACCAGAAAACAATCTAATTATATCTAATGGGAACGAGTTACTGCGAATTAAAAATTGACGCTGATATCGTTAGGTTTTGAAATACTTCCATTAAAGAAATGTGTAAGTATCTGCGAAGGTAAATAAATAACTGACTGAGGAAGAAAGTTTACCCAAATGCTGTCCAGTCCTAACACTGGAAGCTCACTGTTCTTATGATCACAACGAGAGAATTTTCGTACTTCAAACAGTAATTATAATAACGTTGCTATCAATGACCAGGTGAAAGACTTAACCATCACAAGAGGGTTTTCCAATGTAAAAATCGGCGTTTGTTCTTCGACAATCAAAGATCTTGAGGCGCTGAGCGTTTATGTGAAGAAGCAGCTATTCATAGGTGATCCACTTCCTCATCTACCTCAACAATGAATAAGATAATTGTCTCAAGTGAGAGTATAAATGATTCGGAGGAGCTAAATTTCTTCACTGCTGTACCCGTCTTCACAGAGTCAAGAGGATAGAAAGGTGTTGCCTTCGCATTTTCTCAGGTAAGCGCGCACACACACACACACACACACACACACACACACACATATATATATATATATATATATATATATATATATATATATATATATATATATATATATATATATATATATATAGAGAGAGAGAGAGAGAGAGAGAGAGAGAGAGCTCATTATTTATGGCTTGCTCTCAAGTTTTGTAGCATGCAGAAGGATTTTTACTCCTGTTCTTCACTTGATTGACAACAACACTGTCTTGTCTTTAATTATCCACTAACCTCCAGCCTTTTGAAATGCAGCATTAATCAATTGTTATATATATATATATATATATATATATATGAATATATATATATATATATGTATATATAGATATATATATATATATATATATATATATATATATATATGATATGTATATAACCTTGTTGCTCTCATGGCTGTATAAATACATCCCTACACACACACACACACACACATATATATATATATATATATATATATATATATATATATATATATATGTATATATATATATATATATATACATATATATATATATATATATATATATATATATATATATATATATAATCATATATTTCTATTTATGTGAGTAATGACATTGTTACGTTTTCAAAATGTTGCAATCTCAAAATGAAATGGTTGCGTGTTAAATCTTTCAACGCTGGAGTCAGTTAATGGTGTCAGTGAAGACACGACAGCAACAAGGTTTTATGTTGGTGTTTAGTGTTCTGAAATAACAATGGAACTTTGAAAATCAATGAATCAGCGCAAAAGACGACTTACTTGAGATATTCTTAATGATTTTAGGCTCACTTTGATTTCATCTGCGTATTTTTTCAAAATCCTGTAATCTAAATTGCTTTACTTTACGATATAAATGCAACGGCGTATTACCTCTGAACGACTCTGTAACGTCGATATTATTTTGTCTGTATCTTTTTTTTACCGCAATGAGTGTGCTATCGTTTAAATCGTAATATGAAAAGGCTACCTTAATGTATATTTAGGATACTTTTAATTTTAAGATTGTTGTACCCTAAGAAGCATATACCCATCTTCTCAACTCGTGTTAGTTTAGATTTTATTTATTTTTTGTACGCTTGAAACTGATGTCCTAAATGACTTCTACGAACGTTATACGTGCCACCACGGCTTTATTTCTTGTTGTCATGTGAAATAAGTAAAACAAATAGCAAGGATTGTTGTGGACAAGACATGAACTCATATGATGCTTTGTTGGATGTTGAATCTGAATCCTCAAACCCACTCGTGGTTAGGTTCCGAAGACGAGGTCGTTAGGGTAAGCAGAGATCGTCATTATTCGGAATTTAAGGTTAATTTCTCTGATGATGCTTTAATCAACATGGATATCATTGTAACGCAATTTTTTATCATTCTTTATACAACAAGCAATACTATAAATATCATGTTTACTTATTCAAAACTTCTGTAGTAATTCATACTATTTAAGTCCAAGATGACCTACAATAGCGCTATTGAATCTTGATGAAAGTTTGGTTACCGAATCAGTGAATTCTCCTTAAGCTTTGTGTAAAGTCACTTATGTTGTATAATCAGACCTTTCACGAAATGGTATCTTTTCTTAATAACAGCAACTGGTAACTAGAGGAAGCATTACGCTGGCAATGGCTCGTACAGACATTTATGTAGACACTAGATAAGATTTTTCTTAAATTATAAAAAAAAACTAAAAAAAAGGGGGGGGGGGGCTGCATTTTAGGTATGTAAGTGACGGACACTATTTTTGGAGAGAAGGGAGCTCTTGGCTCTCTCTCTCTCTCTCTATTATTTATTTATTTTTATTTATTTTTATTTATTTTTATTTTTATTTATTTATTTTTATTTATTTTTATTTTATTTATTATTTTTCATTTTTATTTTATTCTCTCTGCAGGCAGGAAGATATATTCTGAACTCTTTCTTCATATTCTTAGTTTGGTTGAAGGATGTCGTGGAAACACGGAAGTAGTCAAAAATAGATATATCTCTTAATGGTTACATCGTGATATAGTTTGCAGAGAAGAGCTTGATGTCTAAGACAGACGAAGGGAGAAGAAGTGATCTCTTACAGAGTGACTTACAATGCAATAGGTTAGAAACCCAACAAAAGATACGTGTGTACGAACGAACACCTCTTTTTAGGTTAACACTAGTCATCATTTTAAACTTCTCATGAGAGCCACATGTAGGTTCCCATCCTCGGGCATCGTAGTGAATCCCTCAAAAAAGAAAGCTGATGTTTGTTGTTATGTTTAACTGGCCTTCACACCCATCCCGTGGCTGTGGTTTTGGCCATTCTTTCATCCACGACCTCTGACCTGATTAGGAGTTATGCGTTTAGACTAAGGAAATGTCTACATTTCTTTTTATCATGTAATTGAATATTACACATATACGTACATGCACACACACACACACACATATATGTATATATATATATATATATATATTATATATAGATATACTAGTATATATATATATATATATATATATATGGCGCCGCGCCTCCCCCCCACCTTTTTTTTAGATAATTTAAGAAAAATCTTATCCAATGTCTACATAAATGTCTGTACGAGCCATTGCCAGCGCAGTGCTTCCCCTCTAGTTTCCAGTTGCTGTTATTAAGAAAAGATACCATTTCGTGAAAGGTCTGATTACAAAAAATAAGTGGACTTTACATAAAGCTTGTGAAAAAAAAACAAAAGAAAAAAAAGGAGCTTTCACTAATTCGGTAACCAAACTCATCATAATACATACATAAATATAATATATATGATATATATATATATATATATATATATATATATATAGTATATATACATATATATATATATATATATATATATATTATATATATATATATATATATATATATAATTTATGAAAAAGCAAAAATATGTAGACAAGCCCGATTCTGCGTTATATAAATATATATATATATATATATATATATATATACTATATATATATATATATAGATATATATATATATGTGTGTGTGTGTGTGTGTGTGTGTGTGTGTGTGTGTGTGTGTGTATGCATACATGTAACGCGGAATCGGATTTGTCTACATATTTTATTTTTTTTTTATAAACTACTATTTTTTTATGGAATGTGGGGTTGGGGGTGCTAGCCCACTGAGTACGGGAGATAGTAAGTTGGGGGAGAGGCTGCAGTAAGTTTAGTTTTGACCCGAAGCATATTTGTCATGCAAATGTCAGCGTTTATGAATTTCAACCAACTTTAATATCATGCAGTGACGTCATCAGTTTTAGGATGTATGGCAACGTATACATTTTTGGAAAGGACCCAGTCGCACCCATTTTGAACGTTGACAGTTCGAAGGTAAAGTTTCAAGGTTTATTCAGAACTTTTCTCTGGATTCAGTTTATTAGTATACAATATAATGTATTTGAATTTAAACTTTCTTAAAAATGGTGTGCTAATCTGTAATGTACATTTGACTGAAGAATATGGACATCTTTTCTATAGCAGTTCATTAAGAGTTACTATATTATCATTTGCCTTGACGTCAGAACTAGGACCAATAACAGAGACGATAAGCGCCGACGCTCCTTAAAAGGAGCAGTATGCAACTGATTCTAAAGAAACAAACACGGGAATATTTGACTGCAAGAAAAGATGGGAGAGCTGTAATTCATTTTACTGTAATTCATTTTGCTATGATTTTTAATTCCAATTCCAATTATGTTTTTCTTTTCTTTTTTCAACTCTTGACTATTGAAGTTGAAGAAAACATGGAGTAAAAAAAGAAAAGAAAATTGGGATATTGTTGCAAAGGAGATAGAGTGTTACCAACCCACAGCAAATCATCGAATATCATCGTACGGCTGGGCTGTGTAATGAACTAAACTAGTTTATTTTTGTTGCAATTCTACCTCTTACCAACACCGATCACTCCACATCTCTATGACGGCAGCCACTTCAGTTGGCGTTTAATGGTAAGACACTAGCACTTAAATACCGACCATGACCGGTTTAGTCTCACTACAAGTACCATCATTTGGAATGGAGGAGACTAAAGACATTTTCTCCACTGCATAGGCTAACAAATTTACAAATTAGAGCACTAAGGGTTACCGAGCCAGAGGCAACAATAATTTGCACACGCATAGACATAGTCACAATAATGACTCTCGCATCTGGATATAGGTGGAAGAGATATGGTTGTCGCCATTAATGAAGCCATTGCTGCTCGCAAGAAATAGCAAAAGAAGAAGTTCTTCGCTTGAGAAGAAAACATCACAACAAACGAGTTGTTCATCTTCGTTTTTGTTTAGACACGTGTTCCTCACTACAGCGGTGAGAACAACGAGGTTCACATACGCGACTCTTTATAAGGGCGAGAGCAGCCTCAAGGGTTCTGAGAAGCAGTTCGTGAGATTACGAAAATAGCCTGCTAGGAAAAAGTTTGTAACACGATAGACGCTAAGTTCATTTTCTATAAAAAAAAAAAGAAAAAAAAACTAGATTTATATTTACAAGTAAAGGATAAACGTACAAGGGTATTCTTTAGGGGAAAAATGTAAATAAAAAGAAAAAGTATATAACCAATGGTCTCTCTTAGTATGCTCACACCATGATTTCACAAAACAATCTATCTTAAGTTTCAATAAAAAAAAGTGGATGGCAGATTCGACTAATCCATTCGGTTTGAGATTAAATTTGCCTGCTAAGAAAGACTTGTACTACTAAATACGAAAAAATGCAAAGTTGTAATCACGCTTTCTTTGAAGTATCGTTGGTGAAATCATTGCGCTTAAAGGAAGAATGAAATCCATTGAGATACCTAAAGTTATCGAGAGGATAGATGCTGAGAAACTATCCGCTTATTTATTCGTGATCTCAGTAAGCTTGATATCAATAACTATGTTGAATATAGATTATAAAATAATCACGATTTTTATGTTACGTCTAGGATAAAACAGCTCCTCAGTTATTCAAATACAGAGAAAGACTTCGTACTGTCTTACTTGGCCTTTTGTTTCTTTATCAGGTTATCTATCTGTCCACAAACCATTTCAGAGTTTTACTGTTGAATTTCAAAAAATAATTAGGAGTGTTCCTGGCCTGGAAGCAGTTAATTAGTTTCTAATATGACTACGTAGTGGGATTCTTTTTAGTTTGCTTAATAGGCTTCAAAGCTGAAACCCTAGGCTATACACCGAACCTTGAATTCAACAATTGCCTCCTTCAAGGAACTCTAACAGAAGTTGTATTTCCCAGTCTACAAAATTTAATGCAAATCCCGAGAACTAACCGGATCCGGTTAGTAAAAACATGCACTCATCCATAAGGCTGGTGGTGTTTGTCGTGGCCGCTTTTTATGGACATATTCTACCGTTACCTTAGTTCCCTCAAGCCTATTGTGTTATGTAGAAAATTTCAATTTCTTTTTTATTATTTCATAACAAATGTAGCTCATTATGACGGCAATGAAGATTAATATATCTTTTGTTGTCAATAATAATAATAATAATAATAATAATAATAATAATAATAATAATAATAATAATAATAATAATAATAATAATAATAATCAAGACCAAAATATTAATTCTGGTATTCTCTGAAATGAGTGGTTGAGGAGACCGGGGCTAGTTGCATACCAGTGTAGGTTGATACACTGTCAATATCTTCCTCATATAGAAATAGTTGGTGCCAAGGTTCTCCACACGATTAGGCCGGAGTCAGCATCAGCCTTATCCTCGTTGAGTGAAAAACAAGTTGATCACCCGTTCACGAAACTACAAGCAAAAAACTTTTTGTATACCCTGAGTAAATATTTTGACCTTTCGTATTATTTTCATAGACCTTTATGAAACTCGTGTTCATGAATAATTATGTGATTCTTTAAAATAATTGTCTTTATGCTTCATATATAATTAGACTTCATTTTCCCTTAATTCAAATGAGTAGCAAAATTTATGAGGAAAAGGAAAATGATTCGCTCGGGGCGAGTTGTTACATTCAGTAACAACTTGCCCCGCATAATATATAGTTGTATCTGGTCGTCAAAAAGAAGCCACATAAAATAAGCAATGAAACCAAAGCAAATGATGAATGCCCGTTACAGCATACTGAAGTTTGCATAGGCTACATGATACCTACCTGTGAACCTCCTCAAGACCATCTAAATCCCCAGTACATAACAAGCCTTTCAAAATGATTCCAGACCCTGTTACAAGCACAAACATGGATGGTTTATATAGGCCTTACATATACAAATCACCTCCCTCTATAAAGACAGAACAAAGATCTACAGGAGTTATCAAACCCCTAGAGGAGCTACGACCTTTTAAAAAAGCTAGCCCTAGAAAGACACAAAGATGCAGAAAAGGAAGATGAAACTACAGAAGCACAACGAGGATTCACAAGGAAAAAGGCTCAAGAGTAAAACAGTAAAAGAAGTCAATAACAAAAGGTTTCTGAAGTCTGGTGGAAATAAAAGCAAAAAGAACACTGAAGATTTATTATTGGTGAAATAGCCAAATACAGCCTCAGGGGAGTAATGGGTGCAATGCATCAAATGCAAAGTTTACGTATGTGAACGCTGCACAAATGAAATTGCTCATTATGCATATATGTGACCTGCGCACAATCAAGTGTTAACTGATTTCCTTTGGTTTATAAAGGATGTGATTTTTTTTTATATTTTGTAACAATATACCCCATGGACTGTAACAACTTGCCCCGCATATGGGGCAAATTGTATACAAAAATATTTTCTGCTGTTTTCTATTATATTACAGGAATTAAAAACTATATAACCTTTTGTTACATGAGTATGATAACACATATAATAATCTTTTCACACCATAAATTTGTTTAGGTTTCCTTCATTAGATATTGAATTAGAGGTAAAAATAGTAAAATTGTAACAACTAGCACCGGTCTCCCTTGATGAAAATTATTATTATTATTATTATTATTATTATTATTATTATTATTATTATTATTATTATTATTATTATTATTATTATTATTATTATTATTTCGGAGATGTTGACAAAAGATGAAATGTTATTTTCGAGTATAAACTCGAAGAAAAGGTTTTAGAGAATACTTGCATTTTCTGTATAAATTACGTATTTGTACAATTAGGCTATTCGTACACGGTGCATATGTTAAATCAAGGAGAGAGGCACTTCGTAGATGCAGCAGTATGGAGTCTAATGAGAGCTGGTAAATGGCGGAATCAGAATTCATGAAGCTGACAGCAGTTTGTTTACACATGAGATCCAGCGAATAAACTGAACAAAAACCTTGCGTGATGACTGAAGTAAATGCGTTAAAAAGAAAAGTTGTCAAACTGACCTGAGTTCCCTTTGTTTACCTAAACCACGAAAGGCTCATCGCTGGTTTGACGATATTTTCTTTGAACTGCCATTAAGTGGTTTAATGACATAATATTAAGTGCAATACTTTTTAACAGATTTTCCTTCATCACTTTCTTTTCATGATTTTTCTATCGAGCTCATCTGAACAGTAGGTCTTACGGAGATAGAGTGCCTTGAGCACTAACTTAATGCATATAGAGCTGGTTTCTGGGGCATTGTGCAAGTGTAGTTATTAGTTCTCCATAACCCCCGCATTGCGTATGTCAATTTCATCTTCTTTGTGCGTGTATGGCGCATCCATCCTTTTCCTATTTCTTTCCAAATAACAGTTTCTTAACCAACCGAAGGACCCACGAAGTATCTTCTGTCAGTCCTACTGTCATCCACCTTACAAACTTTACCATTCGTATAGTTTCCTCTTCCATCTCCTCTGATTTATATAAATGAGCAGTTAATTCTTCTCTCGTCCATTCCTCTGGAACTTTACCTCATACAGACATAGCTCTTACAGCCTGGGCAGCCAGTTGAAAGAGAGAGAGAGAGAGAGAGAGAGACTTCGTGTGGCATTCCAACTGAAAGTCCTGGCGATGCTAATATGTTAAATGGTCACCTTTGTCAGTAACTCACTTTCTCAGTATTTTATTAAAAATGTCGTTTGTTTCTCATAACCAATAAAAAAATTTTTCCACTTTACGGAAATAATAGAGCAACCCAATTTACACAGATTACAGCATGGTGGCATTTACGCTGAAAATCGTTGTCATCAGTGTTATGGCATCCACTATCGCTAATGATGTGGCTTTCGCATATCCAAGATCTCACGTCCTTTGGTTCGAAGTAGGACCTCCTATTCGTAACTGCAAAGACATTCAGAAGCAAGGAAATGGCACCAGTGGAATCTACACTGTTTACCCTTATAACTGCTGTCCAGAGCTCCCTGTGCAGGTGAAAATGTCTTAGCTCTATTGTATAGTTAGTTTTCAAATACTGATTTACTTGAACTCAAAGCAGTTGATAGACATAGGGTTTTTTTCTCTACAGGTTATTCTTGATTTCCATATATTTTTTACCCCTTACCTTTTGTGTCAGGTTTTCTGTGACATGGATACGGATGGTGGTGGGTGGACCGTCATCCAACGACGGGACGACATTGAACCGAGGGAAGATTTCTTCCGTACGTGGATAGAGTACGCCCTTGGTTTTGGTGACCTTAAGGGTGAATTCTGGTTAGGAAATGACCACATCCACGCCCTAACGGATCAGAAACTAAATGAAATAAGATTTGATTTGGTTGACTTCAGCAATGAAATGCGTTGGGCAAAGTACAAATCGTTTTATGTAAATAACAGAGGCGCGTCTTACAAGATGGAAGTAACTGGGTATAGCGGCGATGCTGGAGATTCGTTTTCTCCACAAAATGGAATGAGATTCTCTGCTAAGGACGTAGATGTAGATATGGCAGATGATCAATGCGTGCATAAGTAAGTTTTAATACATCTCAATACTCTTTTCCATATTTACTACACCTCTAAATAAGTAACTTTTCTTATTACCTTTTATTTTTGTCATTCACTGAAAATACTCTCTTGATATTGAGAGCGTTCAGAATAAATTCCATTCCAAAAAAAATTAAATTAAATCTTCCTAACAGACTTGGACCTGTGAGTTTCAGGAAGAAATGTTTAAAATGTGTACAAACATTTGTCTATTTGCTTTTCTCAATATTTCATCTTTAGATTATTAACTCACAATCCATTTTTATTTTCCAGTTTCAAAGGTCCTTGGTGGCACTTCAAATGTCATGAATCAAATCTCAATGGACTATACCTTTCTGGAAATCATACTGACTTTGCCACTGGAATCAACTGGAAGAGATGGCACGGATATCATTATTCCTTGAAGAAGACAGAAATGAAGATCAGACCAATGTATTAATTTAGAATACTATTGATTTTCACACTATTGTTTAACACCACATTCAATATTGACATTATGGTTTCAAAACAAACACAATAAACGTAGCATATGGAAATAATGCTTATGTTGATAAAATGATATCCATTGTAAGGGATGTGGATTTGAGTAGCGCTAAACTCCTATGTCACTATCCTATTAGTATGATTATCTAATTTTTTTCTGGTGTTCCCTTTATTACAGGTATATTTATTACGATGAATCGCTGTGACATTGAATGCCAGTTTTTTTTAGTTTTTTTTCTATTTTTTATTTTTTTAGCAACAGGAGTTGAAAATCGATGTCTTAGAATATAATGAAACGCATAAGTGGGCTCTTTGCTTGAAGGGTTGGAGATATAAATATATTCATCAATAATTGTTGTAGATTATTCTTATGTCAATTCCTCTGTCATACAAGCAGCTACGATCAATTATAGTGTGATAAAGATTGTAGCTTAAAGCCACTTTACAGGAGACTAGACTTATCTGTTAATGGAACACGCTGAAAAATAACAATTGGTCGTCTGTTCTTTGAGGTAATTAAAGATATCCCGAGTTAATATAAGAAAATAAAATCATCGACTATTGAAAGCAGAAAAAAGAAATGAATAGAAGACAGTCCTTGTAATGAGTAGTTGGATAAGTATTGTGGTACTTACCAAAAATGATTTTCGTTCACCGTGGCCGACAGTGCAATTCATACCAAAGAGAACTGAGGAGTAACACCAGATGCTTGTGAAGGACTCAATCCTGGGAAGTTTACACCATTTTGACTCACCTTGGTTTCCAGGCTCCACCACATCACGAGTCACTAGGCAAGAAAATGAAGTCTCTCACAGATATCTTAAAGCGATATTTTGCTTCTCTTTTTAAATTATAAATATCCCAACTTCCAGAAAATTTATACATACAACTCAACACATAGTCGTGAAATACAGGGTTAAAACCTTCTTAGCTTCACGGTGAGACAAGATCTTATTTCGTTACAAAATTTAAAGCTTAATAGAGTTTTTAATTTTGTTGGAACTAAGGTCATCAAATGCACTATAGATGCTTACAAACATTATGACCACGCAGGAAAGTTTTTTTTTTTTTACCCAAACCAAAAAAAAAAAAAGAAAAAAAAATGGGAAGTGCTATAATACTCTGTGGCTTCCTCAGGTGCCCATACTTGTTCCTTTGGGTACTAAAATCACTTGAGAAGCAAATTCCAGGAATATACTTTTCTCAAGTCCTTTGTGAATGGCCTAAGAGATTACTAAGGCATCAGATTACTTAGGCATCACAATTATTCTAAAATACACTTTGAAGTGGAATGCAGTTGCCTGTTAGGCACTGGGACCCAGTGCCACACAGCCTCTAAAATGGCAAACGTCAGTCTTGGCAGAAAATGGGAGTGAGACAGAAGGAAGCAGTTTAAGGAAGCAATTAATATATATATATAGAACTATACTTGAAACGTCTGTTTCAGACATTAGCAACATAACATGAATGTTTAAGATGGACCCGTCATCTGCAATTTGGCAACTTACAAAGAGTAATGAAAGTCATCATGCGTAATCGCCTCCACAGCTAAGAATTGACATTAATTAAAATTGATATTTTGGGGGGCTAACAAAAAGACACCGATGCTGTGATTACTTTGAGACTCGTCATAGTAGGATTTGAAGCTGTTGGGACCTAAGTTGGGAAACTTGTTATCTATTCTTAGTGTGTTTACAAGCACTTTAAATTTTTTGCATCTTTTTACGGCATCTATGGCGGTACCACCTACAACGAGAATCTATTAATTGTTTCTTGGGAAACCATTAATTATAAAGGCTAGTAAACAATGTAAGTGGCTGCGCTTCGTCATACCTGAAGCTATTGTGACGTCCATTCAACTAAACAGTCATTACTAAAACTCTATGTAAAAATTCCACAGTGGCCAGAAACACCATTTCTGTATTCTTGATTTCAAATTACCGCTACTAAGGGATTCAGAGGCAAGTGTATGTTTTATAACCCTCCTAATTTTAACAAGTATTGTTTAGTGACTAAGTTCGATATTTTTTATATTTATAGAGTAAAATGAAGTCGCTGATGCCGGAACCGAGAAAATCACTGAAAATGATTCTAAAACGATTCGTGACGTAAACATATGACGTCATGAGGCTCCGCCCATCCACCAGGTAGGCTGTAAGTCACTAACAGTAACAGGTAATCAGATATTCTAAACTTCCTTCTAATTTTCGGAAGTACTTTGCATCGCCATATGTATTCCATTAACTTTTTTACTTAAGGAAATGTGATTAAAGCTGCGCTTACCCACCCGACCGTCCGCAAAAGTCGTGACGTGTATCAGTGACGTCGTCGGTATAGTGTATCCTCTACTATACCTTATTAAATAGTTGTCTGACTTTTAAATGTCAATTTACCTATTCTGGCCAATACGATTTTTTTAAAGCAAATCAATTATATTGTATGATGATATACAAATTGTTTAAATAATTATGTTTTAATCTATAGGTAAAGAGGCTGGCTCTGCGTAACAGGTATGTCATAAAGCCCCACTTGTTCGAAACGGACTGAATAAAGCAAGAAGTTGGTCATTTTTCTAAGAGTAAACGGCTTAAATAAGCTGATCTGTCAATTCAGTGTACTACCATTAATTAGGACAATGTTAGAAACACTCAGTGATTTGGTAGCAACGAAATTAGGACAGGTAGCTGGGTACTGAGGATTTATTTACAGACGAACAGTGTTGACATAGACAGGTGCGGACGGATAAGTAGTACAGACTCGCACCAAGAGCAGAAATGACTCTGAGACAGTAGATTTGTGTTTTCTTACAAACATATATTTAAAGATAATAAGGCGTACAAATAACGGAATTACATGTGTTATACATCGGCGGAAAGGCCGCGGAACGCTCTATCGGATGGAAGTAAGAACAACGCAACTTGATGATTGGATACAATAAAAATAGGGAAAATGTTAGAAACACTCAGTGATTTGGTAGCAACGAAATCCATATGACAGTTTAAAAGTTGCTTACAAAAAAACACTATTTCATTGGCTCTGGAATGCAAAGTAGGTTACAACAAATTCGAGAAAGGCCAGCAGGATAAGGAATTGCCCCCGTGTTTCCAAGGCTGCATTTGTGCTACGGCTTCTCACAGTGTGTATAAGCAATCCTCGTGGCAGGAGTAAGTTCCTCGCTGGACGAGTGGTTTTCGCGCTCGGCTGCCAATCCGGTGGTCCGAAGTTCGAATCCCGGCTCGGCCAACGCGAAATCAGAGGAATTTATTTCTGGTGATAGAAATTCATTTCTCGCATAAGTAGGTTCGGATCCCACAATAAGCTGTAGGTCCCGTTGCTAGGTGACCAATTGGTGCCTAGCCACGTAAAAATATCTAATCCGTCGGGCCAGCCGTAGGAGAGCTGTTAATCAGCTCAGTGGTCTGGTAAAACTAAGATATACTTAACTTTATTGGCAAGAGTGAGAAAACCCCTTGATAGAACATTATTTCGATTGTGGGTAATAGTTACTACTTGGCAACACTTCACTCTTGCTACAGCAAATAGAAGGCTATAGTGTCGAAACCTGAGGTAAAACAGGTCGGTTCATTATATGGATGAATTGCATACATTGAAAAATTTTTAAAGTAGAAACAATACGAATTATCAAGAAAATGGAAGAATTCCAAGCTCACAACTTAGTCCCAACAGCTGCTGTGGAAGTTGGGATGAAACCTCTACAAAATCATAATAATAATAATAATAATAATAATAATAATAATAATAATAATAATAATAATAATAATAATAATAATGAGAATGAGAAAGAAAAAGAATAAAATTACAAGTATCAAGACTAAAAATAGAAGTAAGAAGGATATGGGATATGCCAGAGTAAATTTTACCCATTATCATAGGGACCCTAGGCACGATCCAAGATTCCTGAAAAGTAACCTGGAAAAACTAGATGGTGAAGTAACTCAAGGACGCAAGCAGAGGAGTGTGCTCTTATAGTAGATTGACATCAACCATGCATTTGATGTCTAGGCCAGTCCCTTACGACGTTCTGATTAGCTTTTGATAAGCCAATCACAAGGCTGGAAACTCTCAGTCTCCCGAGAGAGTTCACATAGGCAAGATGTATGTTCCACCTCTCCTGAGGGATACGTTTTTCAAAGTATAGGTAGGTTTACACCTATCCACTTTTGTGTTGCGGGCTGTTACGGCATGGGACCACAAGAAACCGCACGAAAAATGACGCGGTGGGGAGAAAAAATTACCGTTATTGGGCGGCGTTGCGCGGACCCATGCGGTGTGTTATGGACATGTTACGGCGTGTTGTTGTGGTGACGTTGCGGTGTCTAGCGGAGTGTTACAATGTTGGTGCGGTTTTATGGTGGTTGTTGCTATGCCAGGGCACGCACTCTTGCGGCTTTGTTACTCCATGTAGCGGTGTGTTGCGGGTGACTTGTGGTGTTGTTGCAGAGTGCGCGCACATCTGCACGTGACACGACGTGGAACGGTGCATGATTGTTGCACATGCACCGTGCCACACCGTACCAGGTATGAACCTTGGGTATATATAGAGGCCTGCCAAGCACATCCTTCATTCCACACCCACCTAGCATGCAATATGTACCTCAACAGACTCTCACCCCAGGAGACCCAGAGATTTTTGGTAGCTGTCCTGTGTCTCTGCGCAGTCCAGGTCATTGGCGGGTTGAGAAGACGTACTAGAGTGCCACAGCCACCTGCACTATTATGCAGAAAGGGCGGCAGGGCAGGGCGGATTTGGGCTCGGGAGTAGATGACATGGCGACAACTACATGGAGACTACGACCATCTACTACAAGAACTGAACAAGGAGGACCGCAAAGGACACAAGAACTTTCTGCGCATCTACCCTGCATTGTTCGAGGAGATGGTCGAAAGGCTGACGCCCATTTTGAAGAAGGACACGAAAATACGGCTTGCACAAGAGGTGGGACTCAAGTTGGTGGTGAATCTCCGCCACCTGGCAAGTGGGAACGACTATTCAAGCCTCCAATACAGTTTCAGGGTCTCCAAGAGTTCCATAAGCCGATTTATACCATTAGTCTGCCAAGCCATAATCGACACATACAAACCAGAAGTGATGAATTACCCCAAGACACCAGAAGAATGGAATGACGTAGCAAAACAATTCGCCTCAAAGTGGAACTACTTCAACTGTGTGGGAGCCCTGGATAGGAAGCACGTTGCGATCAAGAAACCCAAAGGTGGAGGATCACTGTATTTCAAATACAAGAAGTTCCACAGCATCGTCCTCATGGCCCTCTCCGATGCAAAGTACAGGTTCCTGTTCGCCGACGTCGATGCAGAAGGAGGTGCTGGGGATGGAGGAACCTGGCAGAAGTGCAACCTGGCCAGGGCCATCACAAACAACCGAGCAGGACTCCCACAAGACAGAAATCTGCCCAACGATGACGAACCCATCCCCCTCCACATAGTCGCCGACAATGCCTTCGCTCTCAATCCGTGGTTGATGAAGCCCTACTCCCACCAATCACAAGATCCTACCGAACGACTATACAGCTACAGATTATCTCGCGCTCGTCGTGTGGTGTAAAATGTATTTGGCCTGCTGCAGATGAGACAGCGAGTCTTCAGGACGACGATGCAACAGGATGTAGAGGTGTGCAAGAAGTTAACTTTGTGCGCATGTGTCATGCACAAGCTGGCACTGCAACGCTACCCATGTGCTGGCACCGACGCCGACCATGAGGACCAACACCATAACATCGTACCAGGTACTTGGAGGCAGGAGTCGCTGAACCTCATGGAATGACTCATGGCAAGAAGGGGACCAAACTACACACGTCGAATGAAGGCCGTCAGAGATTACCTGGTCCAGTACTACTCATCGGATGCAGGTGCAATGGAATGGGAAGAGCGAATGGTGTTTCCTCAGGGACGACCAGCTACTGACGAGTAGAGGACCCAAAGAACTCTGTAATAAAACATAACCCAACCAATGTACATAATTGTAAATAAAGATCATGATGTATTTCTCATTGTTTTATACTCCCATACCTTTTTATTGTCATAATAACAATATTAATATAATAAAGAATATTGGGATGATGATTGGTACATATAAAAAATGATATTGGGAAATAATTAACTGAAAGTAATAAAAACATAATTTATAATAATGAGACAAATAAGAAGCAAATGATGGACATAACAAAAATACTTATACTAAACAAGTATGTATAGCATAGAAAGTAAGAAAATTAACACGAAAAGCATAGAAATTAAGAAAATGAACATGAAAAGCATAAAAAGTAAGAAAGTGAACATGAAAAGCATAGAAAGTAAGGAAATGAACATGAAAAGCATAGAATGTAAGGATGAACATGAAAAACATAAAAAATAAGAAAATGAACATGAAAAGCATAGAATGTAAGAAAATGAACATGACAAGCATAGAAAGTAAGCAAATGAACATAAAAAACATAGAATGTAAGAAAATGAACATGAAAAACATAGAAAATACGAAAATGAACATGTAAAGCATAGAATGTAAGAAAATGAACATGAAAATCATAGAATGTATGAAAATAATATTGGGACTTGGCTTATACCATAACATTTTCAACTGAAAATATAATATATTATCAACTGAGGTCAATATGTCTTTAGTCTGCTACTGATTTTTCATTGTTCCCCTGTTTATAACTATGTCCAGTCAATGTTAATTATTGTTTCATTATCATATTTGTATGAGTTCATGTTCATTTGATCAAGTTCTCAATATTATATTATTGCTCTTTACCTTGTATGTTATTATATCATTTGATGGCCATATTTATTTCATGTTACATTTCATTTTATAGTTCAAGTTATTTTCCGAGTTCTATTTATTTCATATATCATATTTCATGTTAGATTTCGTTATATTTCTTCATGTTATTATTCTTTATGGCCATGCTCTTTCATTATTCAATTCATTTTATAGTTCAAGTTATTTTCCGAGTACTATTCATTTCATATATCATATTTCACCTATATTTCATTTTATATTTCCTGTTATACTTCTTCATGTTATTGTTCTTTATGGCCATGCTTTTTAATTATTCAATTTCATTTCACCCAACCATATCATCACATATATTGTCATGACATATAAATTATGCATCAATAAGGAAAATGTAAATGCAAGTCAGTATTTCAACATATTTATTACAAAAAGAAACATTATGAATGTTATACAATTGACAAAATCATTTACTATCACAAAAAAAATAAAAATTCAATTATTATTTAAAAAATAACATTATTTTATTTACATTATTTACAATATCACTCCATTGATTCTGGGTCAATGTCCTCCTTTTCACCTGGGGAGATGGTCAGGTCGTAGGTGGAGGGATCCTCTGCGGCAGTAGGTTTCAGTGTCGAAATAGTGGCGCCAGGGGTAGGGAGGGGGCCGTAAGTCTGCCAAGAGATTGTTGACCAACGGCGACAGCAAAGGAGTGGAAGGTCGAGGAGCGAAGTTCAGTGGTGTCGACCATCCACTGGGGAAGAATGACGGTGTTGCTACCCATGTCGCCTGTGTCGAGTACACCTGCTGAAGAGATACCTGCTGCTGCAGAGGTTGCTGTTGAGGGATGGGATTATAGAACAACACAGGTTGGGGTTGAGACGTGAACCATTTGTGTGATGCTCCCCGAATCGGTTGCAGTGCAGACGCTGTCAAAGTTCCTGGTTTGGTCTGCATTTCTTTATCAACTTGTGGGGGCATCCCGTAGGAACAACCCCCACGAGCCATGGCCTCCTTCGTCATGGCATCCTCTTCCTCTGGTCCCTCCAAACTATGGCAAAGCCTGATGACTTCATCGAAGAACGGCTTCTGGTATCGTCGAGGCATGTACTCCAAGCATTGAGTCAAGTACTGGACGAATACGGTGATGTCACGATGCGTATTGTCCTGTGCTTGTGGCATCAGTGTGTTGATGCTTGTCATAATCTGGGTCAGTTGAGTCTGCAGTCCTTCTGTAGAATCAACTGTATCGGTGGATAACCGTCGGTCCTCTGGCAAGTTGGTCATTCTCTTCTGCTTCAGCCGCCTCCTCCGCTGGATTGAAGCTGCTGACAGGCCCGACATGTCAGCACTGGAGGAATCCTCTGCATCGGTTGTGTGGGACGATACAGGTGAGAACCGATCGCTTGCTACTGTGGGTTCGTGGGCGATGTGACCTCCCAGGAATGCCCACGTAGTCATCACCTCCTCCTCCCGTGGTGTCCCATTGCAACCCACTCTTGTACTCCCTCTTCTCTATCTTCCTGAAGTCGGTACGGCAAGCCTCGAAGTACTTCCGAACTTGCTGGAAGGTGCAATTCATGAAGTTCGCTGCCAGGTCACGCCAGAGTTCCTCCTTCCTCCTCAGATTCGACCATTGCCTGTCCTGCTTGTCGTACAAGGTAGGGTGTACCTTGATGAATTCGACGATATCCTTGTCCTCTGGTGTGAACGGGCAGTCTTGTATGTCCTTCTTGCTGGGGCGGTACCGTTTCTTCGGCTCCACAACGATACCACTCGGGCCTGCGATGTCCTGGGTTTCCACAAGCGATAGGGTCGGCTCAACAGGCAGCTCTTCATCGTGGTCGGGGTCAGACATCTCCGACCGTTGTGAAGGCTGGATGTCCTGGGTGTCCTGGGACTGCTGGGTAGGCCTGGGGGTGGTCTTCTGAAGAGGCATCGTGTCACGTCGCTGGATGAGCATGGCTGGGTGAGTGTCGCTGGGTGAGAGTGGCTGGGTGAGCGTCGCTGGGTGAGAGTGGCTGGGTCACAGAGTGGCTGGGTATCCATGTCGACAGGCTGTCAGAGTACGAATGATGCCCCGTGGTCAGTCAGGCCCCTTTTATCCTCCCCAGAATGCACGGCAACCTTCCATCCATCCAATCGCCCTAGGGAGACGCTGTAACATGCCGCACGCATGCCCCGCAACATGTGCGCGCCATATATTAATCGTGTATAATGGCGCCATAAGGGCACTGCACGGTGCTGTAACATCACGCCGTAACACTCCCTTGCGGGTGGTACGACGTCGCACCACATCACACCACATGCGGTGTGGTGCGGTGTGGCACAGCTCCGTGCGGGTTCTTACCTCTTTTGTTGCAGCACCGCGCCACACTGCTTACGGCTTCGTGCAACTTCATCACGCCGCCAGATGCCTCGCAGAAATTTGAAATGATTTAAAATCCGGTCGGCGTTGTGCGGCTTTAACGGTCCGCGCCAGCCACCGCCAGCGAGGTGGTGCGCTTTTGGTGCGGTTTTGTGCCGTTTCTTGCGGTCGTACGCCGTAACAGCCCGCACAATAAAAGTGCGTAGGTGTAAACCTACCTTATCCCTCAGGAGAGGTGGAACTCTCTCGAAAGACTGAAAGTTTCCAGCCCTGTGATTGGCTTATCAACGGCCAATCAGGAGCGTCATAAGAGACTGGCCTAGACAGCATGACGTCATTTGGGTAACGTCACTATTGCGTTCAAAACCATTACCTGCTATTGTGATGGATCTGGCATAGGAAACTCACTTTTACTTTGATAAGTACCAGAACTATTCAACATAGGTACAAAACAATAATGGCAAAAAATCAAGTGGGGTTATAAATTATACACTTGCCAGCTTTTATCTTTATCCGATGCTTTGATAAAAAGTTATTGTCGAAAAACAGTGTTCCAATGGTTCTGAATCCCTTAGTAATTTATATCTTTTCTCTGATAAAAGTTGCTTTACACATATTTCTTTGGGTAAAACGCATAAAAATAACATAGGTAGTATAAAGGACACTAAGAACTATATTTTTCAAGATCATACGGGAAAAGTTTACTTAGAGAAGCTGCTTTACCATTAGGTTTGAATTTATGTACATATAAATTCTCCACTGTTAAACTTAATATCAAGTCTTTATTTTACAGTTTCTCTTATGAATCCTGCGCAATAAAACTGCATAAAAATTATCTAGAATAATTTAGCTCCAGTTACAAGTGTTGGGATGTCGCCTATTTCTTGGTCGCACAAAACTTACACGATAATGATGAACTCGCGCTGTTACTGATGAAGATGTCTGGGTTATCAACACACTAACGCATGCCTCGAAGCAATATTATTAGCCACACGACAGTTTATTTTCTAAAGTACTCTTCAGTATGCTACCCTGTGTTGCCAAAATAAATAAACGCATATGTTGCAGCATACAAGGACAAAAAAAACGTCTGAAACCTATAAGACCGGACACAAATAAAACATCTGAAACAGAAATCAAAGATTAATTAATGCCAATGCAAAGCATGTACTACTAATACATGAATGAGGCATATATATTATTTAAGAAATTCAAAATATTTCTCTAATTATTGAGATCTATGAGAGGCATTTGAACGTAATCAGTTGCAATAAAGATGCAGTTCTTGCAAGACTCAGTCAGCTTCATATGTGCTGCGTTTTCAAACTATTTATGTTTGTTATCTTGTTTTTAAGTGTGAGTGGAGCCTCTACTTTTTTTTCTTATAGAACGTTACAATTACTACACAAGACTAAATTTAATCAAGGCAGGTTTAGAAAAGAAAGTTTTAAAAAGGCTCTAAATTTCGTGCTCTAGTATATTTCCATTGACGCACAGTTAGATTTTTCTCGTTGTTTAGACCTTCCGAATGATGTCAGAATTAATACTGTTTTATAAAAAAACTAGAACTCGTCTGACAGGCTTGTACGAGATAAAAAAATAAGTTGACAAAATCCAAAGAATACTGCAACGAAAAGAAACGAGAAAATAGATTCTCTCTCACTGTTGACAATGATGTGACAAAAACAAATGATCATAATGTGACTTTTACTAATCAACGTGTGTTGGTAATAACGATCTAAGATTGTTGTCAATTATTTATTTTTACCGACGTAATATCAGGTAGCCTTCAAGGTGTCGACAGAATACTACCTGCAGGGGGAAGTATTTACCATTTCTTCTTTTTTTTTTTTTTTTTTTTTGGGGGGGGGGGTTTTTTTTTTTTTTTTTTTTTTTTTTTTTTTACATGTGAGCAAAACCCTTGATGTACAGCTATGCTCAGAACTGATGCTACATGATAGCGTAGGATTTCGTTCAAATTCACTAACTGGCAACCTAACCGGCTCCATATTTATCTATTATTTCAATGCGAAAACACGATTATTGCATACAATAAGGCCATAATATATTCCATAAGAGTGAAATCTGTTATATAACAAAATTTAAAGAAAAACACTTACGAAACATTCTCAAAACTTTCGTTCAATCATCCCTGATGCATTTGACCAAAAAGAAGTCTTTGCCAAACCTCATTTCAATTGTTAAATAAAAAGCATTCATATTATTTAAAATAGTCCTTTTTGATTGTTTTTACCGCTCAGCGCTGAAAATATAAATAGTATGTAAATACAAAAGTAGAATGCGCCCACTGATAGCAACACGTGATTGGAGCGTGTTTGACGCAACCTTAGAGTGGCGGTGCAACAAGAACCACCCAGTGTAACATACGTAGGTCTGCAATGAGAAGCGACAATGAAATTATCTTGAAAACATTCATATTATATTTGTTAGAGGAGTATTTGGATTTTCATACAAATAGGATTATTTATGATATACTTCTTAACCACTTCAAAAATGATGGCTTACTAGCAAATATTCGCCTATGCAATTTTCTTTTGTTAAAGCTAAGATTTTGTTCCTTGGCCTACGTGTGTTAGATTAATTTTACTTTACACTTATCATTCACATCTCTATATTAACAATTCCTGGCCAGAAAACAGATGAGGTTATCTACACATTCTTGCACTTCAAGTTACCTTATGAAAGAATAAATTATGCACCAAAAGCGAGCACAAGGACTTTTAGGAAAATTATACTTTAAGCCAGTTAAAAAACAAGTGTTCCATACGCCTTGATATTTATACTAATAGGTGTTTCGATTAATAGCCATCTTCTCCATATGATCAAAATCATCTTCATCTTGTACTCCTCAAAGAACAGATAATCTCTACAAATAAATCTATTAATAACTGATTACATCTCAGAAGGCTTAGATATTATCAAAGACTCTAACGATGAATGATCTTAATTTGACTACTAGAGATTAGTATATATGGTATGCATCTTTTTGCTATTTTCGCGTGCTTTTTCCGAAAACCGCCAAAATTTCCAGTAAGAAGTGATCATTCATTCGCGTCTTGTGATATGGTTGTTGCGATCAGAGTCAAAGTATATCGGGTCTGCTCACGAGGCGGTACTAAACCTATCCCCGCCCCTAGTGAAACGTCATCAGTTTCCAAAGGACCATATCTTTATGAAACTATATTTACCAAACCATTTTTATATAACTATTTTTTATGATGGCTTTTTTATGTAAATTCTCATCTTATTACATGTTACTGTTTACTACGTTAAATTACACAGAATGCCCTTTCAAATGATATATGACACATTACAATTACGATTACTTTCAAACCCACAAGCGCGCATAGAAAAAATGATCTACGCACACAAATACGTGCAATTACTTCAACCTACATACATTCACGTTTCGTAGCGTATCTGACTATGGGATTATGATAGAAAGAAACTGAAAAATGGATTAGAAAGCTGATAAGATTTACTATATAATGCATAAATAAAATTGATGAGTGGTCGAAGAAATTTTCCGAGGAATTCTAGGTCAAAGACGGACCATAAATTTTTAAATTTTATGCAAATATTTACCACATTTTTCTTGCATAAATTTTCATCTTATTACATTTTGCCATATATCACGTAAAAGTGCAAAGAATGCCCTTTCAATTGGTATATGACACATTACAATTACAATTATTTTCAAACCCATAAGAGCGCACAGAAAAAATTATCTACGCACACAAAAATTATAAAAATTAAGCGTTCGTGGGAGATCTGAAATATAGTCCCGCCCCATGTGAGACGTAATCAGTCACATTCAGCTAGACTGCCGCCAGACTAACGAATACCTTTTTGTACTTTTTTCCGAAAATATTATAATCGTTTGAGGCATGCATAATTATTGCCTTTATGTATACAGTTTGTGTTATATGTAAACTTACGTGTTCGGATGTATATTTATGTGATATGAAGTGCTAATGAGAAATTTCCTGAAAAAGTGTTCTATGCATCATCGTCTTCGTCATTATTCGTTTGATACCTTATATCGTATATGATGTAATTCTTATACTTTTGATATTATTTTCTTTTTTGTGGTCAAGTCGTGCAAATGCATCTGCCTTTTTTTACACTGCCTGTATCCAAATTTTCCATATATCTATTGCATAACAATTAGTGTTTATAATAAGATCTGGAAAATATAATTAATGTATCATTCTAACCTTTAGCATAAATAAAAAAAGTTAGATATGGACAATACAGTTCGACAATTTTCCATCATATAAATAACACGCACCATACAATGGATAAGAACTCACCCGAATTTTATAAAATAGTAGCTGTCAACACAAATGTCAGATGGTAGAATCTCCACTGATAAAACCACAAGATAATAGGATCAACCTTTCCAATGAAGCCTGGAACTCTGAACCATATACACAAGATCTTCCATAAGGCAACAATGATGCGGATTAAGGCAATCAACATTATCAACTTCGGCTTAGTGGTGCTTTAATGGGCCTTTTATACTTTATATATATATATATATATATATATATATATATATATATATATATATATATATATATATATATATATGTGTGTGTGTGTGTTCTTATGCTGTGGGTTTTGTAATGCAATTATGGTTTTGGTAATACAATTAGTTACCCTCAGGAGCTGTGTATAATGTTGTAAAACATATATTTTTATGTTCAGATTCCTATATTTAAAGATAATGTTGAAATAATGTATAATTCCTAGTTGAGCCATACGTAAGGTATCATAGGATACCAAATGGAGGATGCTCTTTTCGAGCAAAAGGAATTGTTATTCAACCCCTTGAAAATAGATGAGCTAAGCTTATTTTTTATCGTATACCCATCCCGTTCAGGATGCACCCGAGAGGGAGTTTCCTTTAGAAGGATGAGGTAAGAATTAATCGTGGATTCTTCCATGAAAATGATATAATTTCATTTTATTTCCAGATTCTGTTGCTATGAAAATGTTTAATAGCACCGATAAATTAACTCTTATCTCTTTAATTTGTCAAAAGAGGACTTGTATACAACTCATGAATAGCTTAGTGACGAGAGGAGTCTTCCGTGACATCACTAAGATAACGAGACCATATTTTCATAATGAATGCGCTTGGGTGTTCTCCTAGACAAGAAGACTCCATACGCCCAGGCACGCAGATAGATAGAAGGCATTCATTATACGCTAAGACGAAGAGTCTATCACAATCTTTCTCTCTCTATCTCGATTATGAAACTTTGATTCTCTACTATAATCTAACTCATGTTATGAGACTGGTCACTCACTAGGTTTAATTTTTTAGTAATGTATTAGTTTGTGGAATCTGAACATACATAGTGTTATTATTATTTTTGTGTAGTGCCACAAAAGTGTTGGAAAAGTAACAGACCTTTCTTTTGAGTGAAACTGCAGTGGTTAAAGGTATTGTACTTTACAAATATTCTAAAGTGCACTTCAAGGTTTTATTTACAGTGGTTGGATGAAATTATTACTTTTTATACATTTTTCTTTCATGTTTGTACTCCCATTGCTTTTAATGCTTTTGCGCATTATTCTATGTTTTTTTTAAATTCTCATTTTGTTTAATTAGTTTGAATATTTCTTATTGTACAATTGTTTTGATCTAACACTTGTGAATTAATTTGTATTTAATTGAATTTCTTTTTAAATTTAATTATTATTTTGTAATTGGAACTTTACTTGAATAATTTTGAATTTGATTAATTAATTTTCTTGATAAGCTACGATCCAATTTTAAGTAGTGATTAATTCAAGCACTAATTAAACTTTTGTTTTCAAGTAATAGCAAATTTCCCTGAGATTGTGATCTTCACTTATAATTTTTTTATTTAGAAATATTTTTTTTTATTTAATATTTATATGAACATTTTATTAATCCACCAGTTTCACTTATTTTGTTTAGGTAGAAATATAGAGTGGTAATTGAGCTGTTTTCCCTCAAGTGAGTTAGAACCAGGGAAATGCTTGCTTTTAGAAAATTGTTGAAGGAGTGATGTCCTTTAATTAAGATTACCTCACACCTATTTTAATGAACTTAGTCTGATTTTTTTTTCATAATTAATAAGTTCTATAAGGGATCACCGTTACCTTTAGAGTATTCAGTCGTTTCGTATTTGTGAGGAAGGTTCAGGTGTCTTGACCAGGCCGTGCAGCAAGTATAAATGGTGTCCCAGATCCGAGATCAATTCTCTTGCTCTAACAAGTACAATTGGTAAGTGAGTAACCAGATGCTTGGCGCTTCGTCACTCTATATATATAATATACCTATATATTATATATAGTATATATATATATATATATATATATATATAT
>NC_061087.1:45314165-45349165 GCF_015104395.2 Macrobrachium nipponense | reverse complement strand
TGCTTTCTGCTCAGTGGCTCATTCACAATTCATGATTAAAGTATGCAAGGGGCAGTGATCGTTTTGTTTTTTCTCTAGAGTTTCCCAAAGTTTATTGCTCCTTTATTAAAGTAAAGGTATTTATTTTAATTTATTATGCCAGGAAAGGTATATGGTAGGGCTTTGATGAAGACATCAAGACAAATGCCGGGAATGACAGCGTTAAAAACATTGTGAGTTTAGGTAAAGAAGGTGCCATGCTATATTGAAAGTAGGTTAGATAACAGTACGTGAACATTTCGAAAGCAAAACGAAAAGGTTGGATTTAGTATGCGCAGTACATAGCAAAGGCTATGGTAGAAGTGATAGGGAGATACTGGGCAAGGTATGGAGAATGCATGTTATGCAAAACAAATTGTTGAAAGCAATTAAAAGTATTCATGATGGTTGCAAAGTGTTTCTTGGAATATGAAGACAGGTGAGTAAAATAGTTTGATGTTGAAGTCAATCTGAGTTGTCTAAGGACTTTCTCAAGGTCTCTGCACACTAAGAAACATTGTTTGGAAACAAAGTTTGCAAATTGTTTGCAAACAGCGTGGAAACTGTTTGCAAGCAATGTTTCCTATCCAGACCTCAGTAGTCGTTAGGATACCTCTTGATACAGTAGCCTCCCATATTTTACTTGGCATTTTTACTGCTTTCGAGAAGGGATAAGAGAAAGAAAAAGAGATGGGAAGGAAGATTTTAGAAAAGTGTCACACACATGCGTGCAAATGTGTACATATAAATATATACACATGTACACATCTGCATAATGTAAATATGTACATAAATGCTTATGGAAATATGAATATGTACCTATTCATATGCAGATACCGGTGTGCATATGTATATGTACATAGGCATATATATATATATACAAATGGATATATCTAACTCCATCACTCGGTCTGAAAATAAAGAAATGTTACATGTACCTAGAGATAGGCTATAGCAGAAAACTTCATAACTTTCCATTTGTTCTGTGGAGGGGGGCTCTAATTTCGAAACACCCATATATATATATATATATATATATATATATATATATATATATATATATATATATATACACAGACACACAGACACACACACACACACACACACACATATATATATATATATATATATATATATATATGTAGTATGTTATATATATATATATATTATATATATATATATATATATATATATATATATATATATATATACTAGATGGGAAACAAATAAACGGTAATAAGTGTTTGCAAGGAGTTTATAAAGCTTGTTTCCAAACAGTTTCCAAACAGTTTCCAAACTTTATTTCCAAACAATGTGTCTTAGTGTGGACAGGCCTTCAATGTCTTATGTATGGACTAATACACAACACAAGTTGTTGAAGAAAGGACGTCGGATGTAGGCGCGAAACTGAGGGACGAGAAAATGAATCATGATCATTGTTTGCAATAATACATTACTGATTAAAGGTAGTGAAAATAAATTCATAGTAAAATATAAAATGTTGGTTAGTTGAAAAAGGAAAAAAACAGGATAATTAAAGAAAAAAGACTGGGAAGAAGCTCGGAGTAATAATAATAATAATAATAATAATAATAATAATAATAATAATAATAATAATAATAATAATAATAATAATAATAATAATTCTTTATTTCCAATATTTACATTGGGTATTCATAAAATATAAAACTACAATTAGTAAAATCGTCTTACAAATAGTTAAAATATTTGTTTTCTTAGACGTACAAAAGTTTGTTTAAGAATCAACAAATCAACTAAAACTTCAGTATTTAATAAAATTCATCAATAAAAAAGAATATCATAAAATTAGAAAGTATTTACTAAAAATTATAGAGTAAAAATTATTCTTCTTGAATATTAAAATACATTGTCATAGACCATAGTGTGCGAAGGTCTGTGTAAAGGGATAGCATAACTAACAATCCTTTATAGAAGTGAAGAGTGGATGGTGAATATGAATGGATGAAGGAAGGGTGAAATTATTTTTGTGTGATGTCTGCGCATAAAATGAACTAATAAGGCGCGAGAGTGAGCATAACTGGAATGATATATCATAGTGTTATGAAATCGTCTGTTCTTGTGGAAAAAATAGATGACGAAAGATTTGTGAATAGAACATATAATTCGGAGAGGTTAGGTAGGGGTAGAAAAGGTAGGGCCTTCCTGTTTAAGAAGCGTAACAGTACTGACAAAATAATAGTGAATGGTGTATTGGTGATGAGCCTTATGTGTAGCTACATAAAGTGGCTAATACTGTGACAGTTTTCTGCGCAATGGGTGTATTGTGTATTCATGTTTTAGCAGTACATTATGAATGTGGAAGGGAATTGCTGTGCTTATTTTTCTGCGTAGCCCTAACCTTTGATTACACACACGGACACCTATATTATATTATATATATATATATATATATATATATATATATATATATATATATATATAATATATATTTTATATATACATATATATATATATTATATATATATATATATATATGTATATTATATATATATATATATATATATATATATATATATATATATATATATGTGTGTGTGTATATATATGAATGTTATATGTGCCACATACACTTTGACATACACAGAGCAATTTAACAACCAAACTTGGTAAACATATAATTTGATATTTGGAAAGAATACTGGGGGTGGGAAAGGGGTAAAAATAAAAATAACTGAAAATGAGAGATAACTGTGTCTAATCCATAGTTTTTAAGATTGCAGAGATTATAAATGACAGTGCTGATGCCCTTCAATCCAAGTTCAGCCCCAATATGATGGGGGGTGGGGGTGGAAAGGGGGTGGAAAGGGGTGATGTAAAAATAATAACCAAAAGCGACAGATTTTACTGGCTAACCCATAGTTTTTGAGGTCTCTGAGATGAATAGTGACGCTCCTGATGTCCTTTAAGTCTAAGTTCAGCCCCGATATGAAGAGGGGTGGGAATAGTGGTGACATCTAAAAATAATAGAAAACTACATATATTAGTGTCGAATCCGCATGCCCTAAATTTAAGTCCAACAACAGCCCTGATAGGAATTGGTTTTGAAAAGGAAAAGAAAATATAATAAAAAAAATGGATATTAGTGTTTAATCCATTGGTTTTGAGGTCACTGGGATGAACATAGACACTACCGATGCTCTTCAAAACCAAGTTCTGCCCTAATAAGAATGGGAGTGAAAAGTGGTGAAAAATGAAATGTCAAAAATGATGGACAGTGTAACTGAAGAAACTACCTTGACAAGAGAGGGAAAGAGTGATAGAGAAAGATGATTGATTGATTGTGTCTATTAAACCTGGCGTCACATCATTTAGAGAAAGAAAGAGTAAGAGGGAGATGAAGTGAAAAAGAGAGTAGCGAGGGCTTGGGAGGAGAGAGAGAGAGTCAGAGAGTTTGTCGGTTGCCATTCAGATATATTATATATATATATATATATAAACATATATATATATAAATATATCTATATATATAATATATATATATATATATAATATATATATATATATATATATATATCATATATTAAATATCTATATAGAAATATATATATATATATATATATATATATAATATTCTAAGATATGTCGGTTAACCAGTAACTCGAAGAATAGAAGACTGTTGTAGGAGGAAGTACATCTCAGGTGGTCCTTAAAATACATTTATTGCGACGTTTCACATAAAGGTTTCATTTCAAGCTATGAAGACAGAAAACAATAAAATTAACATTAAAAGCGCTAAAATACAAATACAAGACATAATGCATTATAAATAACAGATAAAAACTAGTTGTAGCAGAAGCAACCATCAAAAGAGAAAGGAAGGACGGAAGTTAAAAGGAGCAAACCAGAAATGGCAAAAGGTAACAAGAGCTCACGTAAGGTATTTTAGCACTTTTAATGTTAATTTTATTGTTGTCTGTCTTTATAGCTTGAAAATGAAACCTTTGTGTTTTAAAAAGTCGCAATAAATGTATTTTAAGGGCCACCTGAGATGTACTTCCTCCTACAAGTCTTCTATATCTATCTATTTTCTATTTATCTATCTATCTATCTATATTATATATATATATATATATATATATATATATATATATATATATATATATATGAATAACTTGAACCCGAAGTATATAAAAGGTTTTTGCCACGAAGGAAAAAAGTGAAAAGCGAGATAGCCAAGCTCTTTCAGTCTAGTTCGACCCTTTACTGAGGCCTGAGGTAAAGGGTCGAACTAGACCGAAAGTGCTTGGTTATCTCGCTTTTCATTTTCTTTCCTTCGGGACAAAAACCTTTATATATATATATATATATATATATATATATATATATATATATATATATATATATATATATATTGTAGATAGATAGATATATATATATATAATTTTAGAGGGTAAATACCAAGTGATTTTATTTTTATTTTTGTCACTGTGCTAACTGCACAATGACAAGAGTGCATCTCCTAAAAGTCATCTGTCTCAATAAAAGAATAATAGTCCCATATCACGCCGTGTTTAGTACTCGAAATCGCTTACACACATGTTTGCCTAGCAATTGGGGAATAGGGGAAATGGAAGAGGTGAAAATATGCTGAAACCCAAAAGCAATTATAAGGTTACCGACGGTAATAAGGTGATTCAAGGGTTTTGAGATGTCTTGGTAATTTGGGAAAATGAAGAACAATGGTATAAATGAAGAGAGTGGGAAATATAGAAGTACAGAGCGAGAGGAGAAATTTAGAAAAAAAAAAACTATTATTGTTTTCTATGGCAGTCAGTCGTTTCTATTAATTATAAGGACATCCGTAACTCCAAACCAATTAACCGAGTTATTTCATTCGGGTCAAATGATTACCGGAATATTGAGTAACTGTCTGTTAAACCTAATGAAGAACTGGCGAAAATCATGTCAGAAATAAGTGGCGCAGAAAAACTTCACACAGCTATTTGTCTTAATCACTTGAGAAAATCATCCTAGATTTCAAAATAATATCTGTATTTTCTCCATTCGTTTTTTAATGATAATTGTTAACCATAGGACATTTGAAATTTCTTGACCTAGTTGCACAAGAGGGTAACTGGAAATATACAGACCAAAAATCGAATAATAGTCCATTCGCTAATTTTGATGACTCGGAAGGCACGGGCCCGTAACAGCTTCTTTTCCCTGTTCTCCCTCTTGGGGAAAGGAGGGGGGAGGTTTGGGGAGGAAGGCCGCAATCACACAGGTGGTGCTTTGGTATTTTTGTTTCCTGTTATGATATCATTGCTTCCAATTTCGTAGCTCCATCTTAATGTTTTTGAAGATATTCTAGGTCTAGGTCCTGAAGAAGATAATATGAAAATAACTATAAAATGAGTATAGACAAATGATAACTAGTATAAAATAACATTAGTAAGATTATGAAATAAGTAAAGATAACAAAAACAATTGGAAGGATATAAAACTAAGCACATTGAGGCACGACGAATTCCTCAACGGTCCTTGAAAAATGCCAAAATAACAGAACAGTTGAAACCCACAACTTATGCCCAGTCACAGAAAGTGATGCTGGTAAACTAAAAAGAAAATAGTCGGGTGGAATTTGATGATATCATTTATGGATAGAAATAAATATGATTCCTTCATATTCGCCTGGTCTGTAGCTCATGTCCAATCATAACGAAAGCTTATAACTTGCGTGGATAATATTATTTTATTCTAACCCACAGCCAAAACCAACAACTTAAACTTTAGAAGTGGTAATCCTGTGATGACTGGTCTCAAGGCATGTTCCATTTTCAACATGAATGTCGAATGTTTAGGGTTAACACGCTTTCCAACATGGTCGCCATGTCACATGACAAAGACAATGGTTAGTGTCTTTGTCATTAGTCAGTATCTATCTATCTATCTATCTATCTATCTATCTATATATACACACACACACACACACACACACACACCATATATATATATATATAGGAGATATATATATAATATATATATATATATATATATATATATATATATATATATATAAGAATTTTATCACATCACCTTGAAATTTTTGTTTTCGCAAATATTAGGCTACAAATGTAATTTAAAATCCAATTCGCTGTGCGTCGGTAAAGTGACTTGGAAATTAAATGTCATACACACAAATATATATATATATATTATATATATATATATATATATATATATACTATATATGATATAGTATATATATATATATACATATGTTTGTGTGTATGTGTAATTGCCACGAGGACTTTTAAAACTTTTGATTTCCTCACAAGTTTTCGAGACACATTTATTACAAAAAGTGTAGTGAAAATACCACCGCCATCGAACCAGACATCAATGTCCCACAACTGTCTGTTAAAGCAAGGCTACAGAATTCTATCATGGTAAATGCTTCCCTAAAGCACACAATGCGTCGTCTATCTATCAAACAAACTTAAGAGTTCATAGTATCAAAACATTTAATATGAAACAGCCTTTGAGTTTTACCAAACTGTAAGTTACTATGAATGCTTTGAAGATTGGACGCAAATACCTTCCTTTTTTTATGCTTAATACCCTTAAATGATTACGTTGGAAATAATCATCCTTAGCTCGAGTAAGCCAGCAATTTTTTAAAAGATAAAAAAGAAATCACTGTAATCGTAAATTACTGTAAAAAGGACATGGTTTCTAAGGAGACACGTTATATTTCTTCCTCTTTTACACAGCAAAGGCAAAAGGGTGCATGCTTGTGCATGAGTGCTGAAGACAATACTTATTGGTAATTACGTGGGTGTGACATCTTGTATCAGAGGTTTGATCTATTGTTATTTACCTCTATAAGAGATTTATGAGTGGTATGGCTGCTAAAGGATGTTGCTACAATTTCTGATTCTTTAAGCATTCTTTCTTGATGAGGAAGTTAAATCTTTGCAGTGGGTATGAAGAATTCACCAATAACTCGAATATATTTTACTTAGTCATACACCGTCTTGTGTCGCTGAAGGAATGAGATCCTTGGTGGCTGACCTCGAAGTCAGGCCTAGTGAAGCCGAAACTGGTCAGCGCCTGGTTCCCAACCCGGAATGAATTCGCTCAGTTTTATCGTTTCACTGGCATTCCTCGTCACTGCATTGTTTCCGCACCTGAGAGGAGGCAATGGCTTCCTTCAAAGATTAACAAGGCCATAGCGTCTCGAGACAATGAAACAGACCGCCTTTGTCTCAGTAAAAAGTTTGATAAGGATTGGAGGCAGGAAGGCATCGACTTATGGGCTGGAGGCTTGTATAAGTTAGTGAAAGTGTATTTGTGAAAATCAATCGATAGTATTAAAAAAAGAGGCATTGTAAGAGTGATATCCAAACGGGGAAAAGGCGTTATTTGCATGAAAAATAAAAGACAAAGACAGTGGAAATGTGTAAAGATCTCTTAACTACCATAATAGCGTTCAAACTCATCCGTGGGTTGGAATTCCACTGTGGGAGCTAGCTTTACTTCATACTTATGCTCTCCTTGATCTACGGATAATAACTGGAAAGATGTGAGAAAATTAGAAGGCAAGAGGTCATTATGGATATTACAAAAATGTATATAATTGTTAACAAATCGAGTAGTATTCTCTCTCTCTCTCTCTCTCGCTCTCCTCTCTCTCTCTCTCTATCTAATAATTATATATGATATATATATATATATATAATATATATATATATATATATATATATTATATATGGATATATATATATTATATATATATGTGTATATATATATATATTATATGAATTTTTATCTCATCACTATTATTCATATACATGCATTAAGATACAAATGTCTTTTAATATCCAATTCGCTCTACCTCAGAATTGATATATTTTCATTTATGTTAACAGAAGGGGAATTTTTTAGTTGATAATAATTTCGTCCTCTCGTGGATTTGAACCAGCACACAGAGAAGAAATCAGGACTTCAGTGAGTTACCGACTGCTAGGTAGAGCGAACTGGATATTAAAGGACATTAAAAGCTCGATGTATTTATGAATCACGATGATGTGAAAAAAATTCATAATATGGCTACGTGGGGGAAATGTACGACTTTGTTAACATGGCAGAGGTAGGTGAATATCGATTCTAATTACAAATACCTGAGTTCGACAGTGATTTGTTGGCCGAGTCGGTAAGTCACTGAAGTCGTAATTTTTCCTCTGTGCGCTGCTTCGAATCCACGAGAGGACAAAATGATTATCAACTAAAAAATTCCCCTTTGGTTAACATATAAGATAATATATTAATTCGGAGGTAGAGCAAATTAGACGTTAAAGGACATTTGTAGCTTAATGCACACACACACACACACTCACACACACACAAACACACACACACACACACATACACACACACACACATATATATATATATATATATATATATATATATATATATATATATATATATATATATATATATATATTTGAGTGAAGACTCTGGATGATGGGTTCATGAAAGATAAGGTGGGTCAGAGCGCAAGTCTGGCAAGGAAGGTGGATGAAGATGTGCAAAGGATCAGGAGGAAGTTTGGAGGCTACGGACGCCAAGGTTGGAATGTATGAAAGAATTGTTAGGCCAACTCTCTTCTATGAAGGTGAATTGTGGAAAATGAATATAAGTGAAATGGACACGGAAACTGAAGTGATGAATTGCGTGGTATTATGTGCGGCAAAAGTAGAATTGAAATGGTTGGAAACGTGGAGAGGCACAGAACGAACAAAGGAGGAGTTAGTTTGGATGAAAGGGAGGATCAGAGTGTTCATAGATGTCTCGTTCTTGTTGAAGGAATTGAGGATCACAGGTTGATGCGATCAGCAGCGTTACATTTCGGTCATGAAGCCTGAAAATGTAATAAGTTAAAAATCGTATGTACTAAAGTATAGAAAATTCTTTGTCTTGGAGTTTTTCTTTTATAGATATATTTCTTCCCCTTATGTCACTGCAATTGTATATGAAAGCTTGTTATACTGGGCAATAATCAGTCAAGAAACAATTACGTCAAATGAAGCATATCAGCTACCTCGAAAAATGTGAAAACTCCCATCATGATAAATAAACACATTCTGCTCGGTAACCTAAGCGAAACTGTAATTTCCCGTTTTATACAGCGTTCAGAGAGGACACTAACCATTAGATCCTCAATAACAGGACACGTCAGAGGGACCAAATAATCATCGCATAATGGCTGGGATTTACCAGCCATTATAAATTCATATTAGGTAGAAGTTTGCGTGCGTGTGCTTGTGTGTGAACAAATCTGGGCGACAAAAGAGAATTTGTCAACTATGTACTTGGCACACAGGTATATTCCCATCGGAGGAACTGAGTGGGTAATTTCCCAAACTCTCCTACAAAATATGTAAAGATTGCTTTCATATCCTTTTGTTAGTTGGGAAAAAGGACTTTGTTGTTTAATTGGGTGCGCCCTTGGGTTTTTCTGCAACAAATGACTCAGCTTTTTAGCATTTCCTGTCGCTGTTTTCCTATTTTTTAAAATTTATGCTGTCCCTTTTGTTCGTCTAAAGTGAAAGCTAATCAAATGTGCGATATCAACCTTCCATTCAATTAAGTGATCATTAGATTCTGTTCACTCTCATATATATATATATATATATATATATATATATATATATATATATATATATATGATATATATATATATACGTATGTATATATACGTATTCAGGAGCCTTTCCCTCGTGATAGTCTAAGATTTTCGAGGTCGAAGGATTAGAAAGGAAGACCAAGTTTTTCTCTATTTTATGGATGGAGATTTAACCACAGAATGAATATTAAGGAGACTGGAGAAAAAAAAGACAGAACTCGACATAATACAAATTAGATATACGAGTGTCTGTGGTATTGCTGCCCTTTTATGATCTTGCTTTTACAGCCTATCATAAATCGAGTACAGATTTATGCATGCTTTCCTCTTTGGAGGAGAGCACGCATTTGTTTTTAAGCAAAGTCTAAAAATAAGGTTACCAATATTCTGCGTGTTAATCTGACTTTTAGAGAGGCTGATGACAACAAGACCTGGCAAGGCAATGTTAAAGATTCAATTGGAACATGAAGAGAAAGATGACTGACATCTCTGAGCAAGACAATACCGCCCATAAGCGGTTACCATGACGTCAAGTGGATTTGCGATGCCTTTTCTTATTTCTTCTGTAGTTCACTTTCACCTCCAGTTGACCGGAATGACTCATCTACACAAGGCAAGGAAACGATGTACCTACATCCTAACCAAGGATAAGGGGGAAATGGGAGAGCTATAAGGTGACATCAGTGATTGTGCCCAATATCAGTCATTTCTTTATAGGTTACTAACTTTGATGAAACCTCTTTAGAGATCCTCATCTAACAAATCTATTATTGTTGAAGATATTAAGTAAATTGTAATCATAAAAGCCATACGATTTCGAATAAAAAAAGATTATCTTCAAGTATCGCCATTTGTTTTTAGTTTTTATTCAGTATGAATGACAAAGCATCTAGTCAATAAATTCAAAAGCGTGATTCCTGTTCATGGATTCCCAGGTGAATTTCTTGTGCTCAATGCATCATTCATCAGACTGAAAAACATGGCGATGAAAGACTAGCAGTAACTGATGTTCCTTTTTGTTGCGTACCATTTCCCAGAGAAATTCAGTCCATGGAAGGACGCTGTAGGACTTGAAATCTGTAGAGCTGGAGAATACAGAAATACTGTCAAGACAGGAACTGTGAGGAAGGACGTCTACTTTATTAATTAACTAGTGAACTTTACTCTTGATCTGCTGGATGGTAGAGTATCGGACTGATGAAAATCTCTCTCTCTCTCTCTCTCTCTCCTCTCTCTCTCTCTCTCTCTCTCTCTCTCTCTCTCTCTCAATGTTAACCGTTAACTGTTATCAAACAATGCTCTCAAACAAAAACTGATTCTCCTTACAAAAATGTGCATGCCCACACACAAGTATACATGTGTATGTGAATGTTTGAAATTTACTGTGGTATTGGATATATAGATATATATATATATAGATAATAGATAGTACTATACTATATATATACTATATATATAGTAGTAGTATGTATGTATATATATCATATATATATATATATCTATATATATATATATATATATAGATATATATGATATATATACTATACATATATATATATATATATACTATATATACATATATATATATATATATGTATATATATATATATATCTATATATATATATATATATATATATATATAGCTATACATTATTTGATATTCACTTTAAGCCACCCCTCTCTAAAGACCCCTGCCACTCTCCAACCACTCTGTAGGCCCTGTTCATTTTCGGCAGTAATCAACAGATCATCGGTGTACGGCAACTCCCACAGCTCTTCATTCCTGATCTCTTCACTCAACACATCCATGACCAACACAAACAAAAATGGGCTTAATGCTGTCCCATGGTATAATCCAACACTAACTTCAAGGTTTTATGTTTACTCAACTGCTGTTATTACTTTAGTGCTCGTTCTTTGATATATCATCTCGACCAGCCTAACCAACTTTTCTTGGACTTTCCTCTTCCTCAAACACTAAATCATATATATATATATATATATATATATATATATATATATATATATATATATATATATATATAATATATATATATATATATATATATATGTGTGTGCGTGTGTGTGTGCGTGTGTGTGTGCCTGGGTGTCTATGTCTGTGTGTACATCATTCATCATCCAGGAAGCAAGAAGCAAGATAGTAGTAATGAAGAAAGAGACCAATGGCACAGTATTTAAGTAGTTCGACACGCTGTTGTGGGCCTTTTGTGCAAGTATATGAAATGTGTCTATGTTTGTGTTGATAAGGGAGCTGCGTGGTAGAGCATTAAATTGTGTTTGTAATGTCCATGGTTTGCACTTGACCAGCTGCCAACCGGTCGACCCAGCCTCTTCTGGGATTAAGAAACCGTAAACTGTCGTCCCCTACCTTTCCCAACTGAAAGATATATTTATGAATCTGTCCGAAGTCAGCGTAGAACATGAGGGGGGCAAACCCAGTGTCCCAGCCATTTGACAACTTTCACAGCACGCAGTGGCGAGGATGCCATTATTATCTCTTTCTGGCAATCCACAGGTTTAAATAGGCGAAAGTTTGATGTTTATGCTTGTTTCTTATTTGATATTTCTCTCTTCCATGTTATTTTTTCCTCTAGTGCTAAGTCTAACATATTCCCTCCTGTTCTTTGTAGTCGTTCGTTTCTCAGATTCATCCTACGTTTTATCTTCAGTTTTAAATGAGTAATTAATCTGACATTTGTCAAGCGGAGATTTGCTATTCCGATGGAATATTATTTAGGAATTTCTTTGTTAATCAGTTCCTTATCGACGAAACTTTGTAAAGCCAGTTTATATACTATTTCATTTTCTTTGTATTAAGTGGGATAACTACAAAATCTTTGGCCACTGGTATCTAAACCCTCTTTTTTTTTTTTTTTTTTTTTTTTTTTAGCGTAGCAGATGAAATGTAACTGATGAAATGTTACAAAAACCTTCCTAATCGTAAAAGCCTTTTGTATCAACTCCCAGATAGTGCCGCTTACGTTCAGTAACGACACGATAAGGTTCACTGGCAGTGGGATTTGAAACCTATAACTCTAAGTTGTACCTGAACTGTTATAGTAATAATCATCCTAAATACACGAGGAAACGCTGAAAGGCAAGTGAAGGAATACACCCTTCAAGAAACTGGCTTGAACAACAATGGACCGGTTACGGCTGGGCTCAGACAAGAAGAAGGGAGACAGGTTTTATTCTTCACTTAGGGCCTACGAACAAATGGAACGGGAAATTGAACGGTTACGTAAGGAATCACAAATGTCAAAAGTTGCCAAGAGAAAACAGCTCTGGAAGCAATGAACTTGCTGTCGTTAATGATACGCAAGAGTGAAAAAAAAAAATGATGACACCATGAACTTCCTTGAAATCATCTCTCAGTTTTCAATTTGAACTGGCGCTACTCTGCCATACAAACGGCAAAAGGAAACAGAAAATGTAGGGCTAGACTATTATGTAATGTAGATAGCTACCGTGATAAAGCTCTTGGTATTTCTAGAATAGTTTACTTGTGTCATATAAATTTTGGGAATGACAAAAACAACTATCTCGTTCCTAAAACGCCAACCTTGCTTTCAAGTTCTCTCTCTCTCTCTCTCTCTCTCTCTCTCTTCTCTCTCTCTCTCTCTGCAAGCTCTGCAAGTCAGGCTTGCAAAATTCCATAGAAAACTTTCTGCCTTCAAGCATCCTTTACCCCAATACTTCCCATAGGCGGAAATCCAGGTATCTATTTATAAGATCACATCAAAACGTTTCAGAAATGACATTCATAGGTACATGGCCCTCTGAGAGATGAAGGTCAAATCTGTCAGATTCCCTGATGCCAGAATTCAAGTTACCCATTACGTTTCATTATAGCCACTTTGGTCTAACTGATCTCTATACCTAAAAAGAACATTATCTCACATTTCGATTGAGAGAAGTAACGTCTAACAATATGTTATGTTCCTTTGCCACACTGACCAGCTAACGCCACGAGTATCGGGTCTCTTAATATTCAACTTTAATATTGTGCTTCGAAACAATATTGACAAACGAATGTGCATACTCGCAGAAGATGATATCCCTCACTATATGCTTAAGCAACTAGCCTGTAACGTGGCTGATCGTTCAGAACTCATATAAATAATTAATGTAATGGAATATAATTATGTGGTCATTTAAGCGCCGCCAGTTTTCACAACAAACACAACAATCAGAATCACCACAGAACCTGAGTTTATTTTATCTTAATTGGCAGCGGTAGATGTTACTTTCCATTTCCCTAAGGCGGCAATATGAGAGCGTTCCAAAGATTGCCACGCCTTTTCAAGCTTGCAAGATTCCATTGAATGCAAACCGATTATAACAGAATCGAATATATTCAAACAGATGTCAACTTCAGCCGTCCTGGGAGTTCCTATCGCTCGCACTCTCTCTGGAGTTACGATCTACAAACTCCCCAGCAAAAACATAAACAAGTAATGCTTTACCTAAACCGTTGTCTTAGCGACCTCCTTTCCTTTCACAAGACTTGTGACGTCATTTTCTCTTCTCAGCTGATTCCATCTGAAGAAGCTACAGGTTTCTTCCTTCAGTTGTAATGTTGAATTAGCTATTAATTTTACAGTCAACGAAACACTCATTACGCACACACACACACATACACATGCACAAACACACACATACATACACACACACACACACACAGACACCTGTATATATATATATATATATATATATATATATATATATATATATATATATATATATATATATTATATATATTTGTTCACACAATGCAAAATTACATTTATAATGCATACACACACACACACACACTCACACACACACACACACACACACACATATATATATATATATATATATATATATATATATATATATATATGTGTGTGTGTGTGTGTGTGTGTGTTTGTGTGTATGTATGCATTATAAATGTAATTTTGCATTTGTGTGAACGAGATCGGCTGTCACAGAATATACAGTGCAACAGAAAGTAGCGGGTGCTTCAAAGGAAATAACAAATAATGTTGGATTGTCAAAATGAAAATAGTGATTTAGTGGAATTGAGTTCGACTGCGATTTCCGATTCGAACGAGTTAGAAATTTCGGGACTCATAGAGAAACATTCACCGCCACTAACATCAACGATAAAAGTCGAAGAAGGCACGATAATTCTAATGTAACATTCCTCTTATCTAGGGACCTCTGTTGCCTAATTTGCTCGCCGATAGCGAAAGAATTAGACAGACAGACAGACGAGTAGGTAGCGAAAAAGCCAGGACGAAAAATTATCAAAAGGGTTTTTATAAAAATTTCATTTCTTCGTGACGAAGTTGACAGAAGGGTAGTCATATCATAAGGCATCACACAGAAATTGATATTTCCTTTTCAAGTACTTAATATTGGAAGCATCAAGTAACGACCAAATATCATTCAGGAAGGACGACGTAGTAGACTGGTTTTGTAAAAGGCAGAGCCAGAGAGAATAAGCTTTTCCCAGTCTGATATGGAATCCCAGTTTGGAAATCTAACGGAAAATAAATGCTCGTGAAAGTTGAGAGGAATGCAAAACACGTCTTAACTTGCAATATGTTAGAATTCTTGAAGACTTTTTTTCACGCTTTAATGCAACTTCAGGCTCCATTGGCGAACTCTGTATTCTTATCATTACGAACGCCACGTATCGCAACTTTCTTCTTGGGGGGGCTCAAGGTAACTTACTATTACTTAATAATTCTTATTATCAGTGTTTATCTGACTTTGTCGCTTACAACTTTTGTTGTTCAATTCATGTAAGATAACGGGGATTATTTTTCTCTTCCTCCCTCTGCCTTGCAGGGATTTGCAGTATCAGGTATTGAAAGGATCAATTTAATAATGAATTACAGAAAGGCGCACTGTGGGCAAAACAAAAATAGTCACGGTTAAAAAGAAAAAGCTCATTCCAGTGGAGTGAAGCATGGCTTTAAAAGCTCTCACTATCTTACAGGTAGGTCAGACAAACCTTCCCTATCAGCAAGCAGTTAGCACGGGGGGTTGGGCGATGGTGGGGGGAGCAGCCCACGATGCTTGAAGTGAAAGTGCGGGAAGAGAAGGAACAAAAACACGTCTCCGGGATGATCTTACAGTCGTTGTAAACATCCCTGTTGGCGATTGTGGCCTACGTTGAACGGGCATATCTGACGTTTTATGTCATTATTCAACGATTTGTGTACTTTATCAGGAATGATTCCTTGTTATTTGGAATACAAATCAATCTGGAAAACCAAATGCTCATATAAGCAATATATATGAGTATAAGATGAAAATTATTCGCATTCCGTTGGTGTGAAATGATGATCATATCCCAGTGGCTGGACTGGTTGAACTAGAAGGAACAAAGAGAAAGTTGAGAGTATTATGCAAATGTCGTTCTGCTGTTTCTTAGGTTTTCTCAGTTATGAGGAGTTATTAAGAGTGGAGGGGATGCAATGTCCATAAAAAATCAAGGTATCATTACTCTTAATGTTCTTTTCAAGCACAGTTACCGTCAAATATCGAGATTTACAGGAACTGAATCTTTCCTAAAACAATATTCTATGGAAAATTCACATATGACCCCGAATGTAAATAAACAAGGCAAATATATAAGACACATTGGATAAGCAGCCACCTTGAGATATCCACTTGAACACACAATTATTGTTTTCAGTAGTCTAAATGCATCATTGACTTACCAAGCGTCAACGACAGTATGTGTGGCAGATGCATCAACTTTTTCGTTTTTGTATAATTGCTACGAACTGTCTTCGGAAATCAATCCATTAAAAAAATTATTTAAAAAACTGGGACCCTCACTCTCTCTCTCTCTCTCTCTCTCTCTCTCTCTCTCTCTCTCTCTCTCTCTCTCTCTCTCTCTCTCTCTCTCTCTCCACATTTCTCACTTTCTCACTTACGCGTTAGTTCACTCAGACATGAGGAGCAAGTTTTGCAAGAGGATGCGCACATGCAAGCGAGCGCGTTAAGGCGTTTCGTGCAAACGAGCACCTTTGAAGGCGAAGCCAGCGACCGAGATGGTTTTGCTACGAAATGCAATTTCAACCTATAACAATCTTCATTCACAAACGATAAGTACTTTAATTTCATTTTGGTTTTCTTTTCGTCTATAAGTATATATATACAGTTATCTTAATATCTTTCCATGCGACCCCAAGGGTCCAAGACTATACGTTGCAGACATATTATTGTGTGCTGGTGCGCATTTAATTTTACTATTATCAGCATGGAAACGCTAGACACTCACACACACACACAACACACACACACAAACGGTATGTATATACTATATAATATAAGTATATATATATATATATATATATATATATACTATATATATATATATATATATATAGAATGAGAGAGATTGAGATACATACCTTTAAGTGTCCTTCGGTTTAAGGAGAGGACTGACAATTTTATCATAACCTGCAAGGAAATTAGTATGAATGGAGGAGAGATATCATTATCTTAGTGCGCGTAAAACTTAATTAGGTAGGAGTCAATATCAATAGTTATATAAAAAGAGAGATCAGAGGCAGTCTATTCTTATCTCAATGGGCGTAGGAATTATGGAGATGAGCAAAGTGATGAGATATCTTAATGTGCATAGAAATTAAGGAAAGGAAGATGATTTTATCTTATTGAGTAGGGAATTAGTGAGTAGAGAGATAATCTGCCAGTGAGGATAGGCAATGGAGAGAAGACAGATAATATAGATTTAAGCGAGGACAAGGGGTGATCATATCATTATGATGGGCATTTGAATTAGGGAGAGGAATCATAATCATAGTGAAAGAGTATAATATAATCTTTAGAGACAGATAATTGACATAGTCTCCATGCACAATGTTTCCATCAGTCTGTTTCTCCTATGTTCTTAAAACAGATTTATATATGATTTTGTTTTCATTCTTGTATAATTGTCAGACTATTTTCTTCGCTGGCATATCCCGATATCACCCGATATTTTCATTATTTTTACGTAAAGAGCAGACCCATATGCACTTCCTCCCGTTGGCTTTGACTGATGCTGGGCACTTTTTCTGTTCTCATCGCTATGTACGCGCAGAAATCAATGATATCATCTTTTCCCTCTTTATATATGTTTCAACTATGCAACATCTGTCTATGTTTCGATAGTGACAACTGGGTGCGAATGTTGTTGAAAGTGATAAAATCCTTCTCGTCTTAATTCTGTGTGGGGACAGACAAATACCACAAAAAAAAGGGAGAAGTAATATCTCATTATTGCTGGACATGTTGCACGTGTTACGTCATCATTTGAAAGACGATAATTAAAACTCATTCTTCATCGTTTTCTCCAGCGTTAATTCAATTTTGATCTCACATCAGGTATAAGACGAGCTTGTTTCATGCTTCCGATTGCTATGGAATCCGAACATTTTATGTAGACTGAATACAAATTAATAATACATCATGCATCTGTGTTCAAGCGAAGATTGAACACAGCTATCAATCATCTTTCAAGCTGGTAAGACTAGAGGAGATTTTAGAATTCACCAGGAAACCTGAGTTTGGACCTCTGAGTATGATTTGTTCTTTGCTATCCTGGCTTTTTCCCTAAGATTTTTTTTCTTGTAATTTTATATACTATCTTTATAACTGAATGCACTCCATCGTTTACTTTTAACTATTCTTCTGGCAATTTGATATTAAATAAAGAAGTACAGTAAATATCGTCGGCAGTACCCCGTGTCTTGGAGCGAATATCTTCACTCAGGAAGGTGCTTCATTCTGAAGGGTGAGAGGCAGGACTAATCTTTATCCTGGAGTTCACCTGCCTCCTTTCCATTCACTCCACTATATTATGCGAGGCGGCCTGACCTTTAACCTTTTCCAATTGAACAACAATTAACCAAACCTCTTCCATTCTTCTTATCCTCTAAGAAACTCTTTTGCCTGAGATTTTCCCTTCGATTCCCTTTCAGTTTATCAATACAAAATCGCTTCTGTTTGAAAGAAGAGGTTTGTCCTTGCTGTAATAACAATACAAGTTGAGCTAGATTTGAGGGTCTCTAAACTCCGCTTATAATGATGCTTATAATTCTATAATTGACTGTTTGCTACAATTTGCTGATTTACTTTGCATCTTTTTTTATTATCTCGTTTATATTCTCTCACTCATGCTAAGGTTTTCTATCTTGAATCCATCAACATAAACCTCAAACCTTTATATCATTTATACCGATGGAAAAAAGTGGCCTTTGCATTTTTCGTAACCTGTAACATGAAATATATAATTAATCCCCAAGCTAATGCTCCACATCGTCATGATTTGCATCAAATACTTCTGAGCTTTTCTTCCCCTCAAAACCTGTGAACTACTCTCGCTTGGTTCCTTCCCTCCTTTAATCTTCCCGAAAAGGAGATTTACTTCTATAAATATGAGATGTAGTCTTCCCATTCGAACATTTTTTTTTATCAGCAAAATCCGCAACAACATCAAATCGTCTCAATAAATTCCCCTGTTCTGTTGTGAATAATCTTTTGTTTTCTTTTTAGAAAAATACCAAATACTCAGCTTTAACTTTTCATATTATTGGTCTGTCACCATCATAAAGTCAGTAGAAGTCTTGCGTTTTCAAGAATTGGCATGTCATCAGAATCAGATAACATTATTGCATATTATTTGTCAAGGAGTTACAGATGAAATGGTTCTAATGATTACTAATTAAGTTTGCTTGATCATAAACCGGAACTTAACCTTCTTTGAAAACATACATTGTTTCAGGTCATCCCAGAGAGTAATATTTCTTTGATACTTTTGACACTTCTTTAGTTGCTTTACTTTTTATCAGTAATTTGTTTAATTTCAATCTAACTCACACTACTTTAAACATCTTGATTCATATTCTATTCTTTCAGATCCCTCCTTCAGTTACCTTTCTTTTTGTCCCAGTTATTGATGTCTGTAAAGCATCTGCTGTTGTCATGATGGGTGTTCTAAAAGCAAAATTTCCATTACTTTTCTTTCTTCCTCTTTGTAAATTTTATTTAGCTTTTTATCCAGTTACTTTATAAATGGGGTTGCTGCTTCCTTTAGATAAAAACAAGGGCTAATATTTCATTTAAACTTATTTAGGGCAACATTTACAACAATGAATCCAGACATATTTTGGCAAATTACCATGCATACGGTACAACAAATCTTCATGGGATGAAAATGTGTTTAAGTTTTTATTGTTGCTCATAATAATATAACTACCTAGTATGTATACAGTTATATTAGTCATGTATTCTTCAAAGACGATGAATATCACTGAAGTGTCCAGAGCCATAAATTCAATATGGCCATACAATAGGACACAAATAGGTGAACGGGCAGAATATAACATCTCTTTTATCAAACACAATTTTTTCACATGCCCCAATCTGAGTTATATCAGAAGATTTATATCTGGCTGTTAGATAGTTTCATCACTAAGAATATACATATTTATTGGTCAACATCAGAAAATACTTCAAAATATACTGCAACCAAGGGAATTTTTGCCAGTCCGTAAACACAATGAGTGTGGATATATCAGATTCGCTTCAGTAATTCAAGTTCTTATTCTCTTTCTTTTCCCTGAATTTTGACCTTCAACAAGCTTATCAAAAATACTGAAAATAGAAGTTGCAACTTGAGCCGCAACATAACCAAGAGTTTGTTGTGGCGTACCACTGCAGCTCCCTTCGCACGTGAGCATCGAAGAATAGAAAAAGAGACAAATTTCCTCTCAGTTCCAGAATATAGGATTCCAATTGCAGTCTAATTATTTTAAAGGTATTTTTCTTCATATGTCAGTTCAACTTTTAGTTGTCTTAGGTCAGTACATTAACATCTTTCTATAATTTTTTGTGTCGGTCTGTTAAGTTATTATTGTCATCATATTTTCTGACTGCACCGTTGTCAAAACCTGACACAGGTACCCAGTCAAAAGCAAAAGTTTCACAAAAGTTTAAATACCCATTAATTTCCTCTTATCCTGAGGTCACGCCCAAGCCATGGAGAATCTATTTCAAACTCGCAAATTAAGCAGTAAGTGTAAATTCCGATTAGATAAAGCTATAGTTTTTATCGTTGTTAGCCGTCCTCATTTTCAAAATCCTACTTTTTATTCAGTCTGCATGAAAATTTGGCAGAAAGGTAACGCCAGATTCTTGCGATTATTTGATTCCTGTGATTATGACAGGATCATTTTCAATGTCTCGAGGTCAAAGCAGGTCAAAATTTCAAAAATCGGAAGAGGATATCCATCAATATCTAATAATGTAAAAAAAAAAAAACTTTAACTCTAAACTTTTTTATCAGTATTCAGTTCTATGTCACCACAAAGGATTGGAATAACTCCAAAATAATAGATAGGGTAAATGCGTGGCTAAATACAAATATCCTAACTTTTTACGGAAATAGTAAAACCAGGAAAGACGCTGGTTGTCTCGTCGAAGAACGTTCGAATCTGCGCTGATACTAAGAGAGGGTCGATAAGTTGACATGAAGAGGTTCTTGAAAAAACTGCAAAATCTTAAAAATTACAAATAAATAATGCAGGGTCCATCCAAATATCAAATAATTATTGCCGGAAGAACAATCACCTCAGGGAGAAACGACGATACTGTTGGAAGATGAATTTTGCCTCACATACGACTAATATCAATCTAAGAGATGGAAATTAAGTTTGTCTTAACATTATCTTCTCGTCTCTCTCTGTCTAAAAATATTGATAGTATTAACAAGAATTCTAAAATGTTCTGTAGTTCATAAAGAATATAATTTTTTGCTCTTACTGTTAACTAATTTCAAAGATAGTTCTGTATGAAATTGTCCTTCAGAGAGCAACATTGTATTATATGTAACACAGTTTTCACAATAATACATAAGGCTATATCAAATCCAGTTGAACAGAAAATGCAGTGATTTTCAGTTAATCCTTCCGCATGTTTTATTATAAAGGTCTCGTTGCAACAGTTGTGATTTAACTCTGCTACTGCTAACACCCTAACGTATGAAACCCAAGGTTAAACACACTACTGAAGTGTGACGATCACGTCTCATTGGCAATTTTCAATACGTTCTTCCAAATCAGGGCTGCATCTGGAGATAGAAGATGATGGAAAGCGCCGGAAATTCCACCGACTCCCCAAGGCATAGAGATCCAAATAGCCGATTCCTATGTACTTTCACGTTAGGGTTTTGTTTAAATATTGGTAGGTTCAAAATAAAGAGAATTCTTATTGCATGGAAACAGGGAATGTTTTGCACTAGTATTGCGGCATTAATACTCTCTATGCAAACAAAGAGAGATGCGCTAATTTTTAATTGCTTTTCTATTCTGTAATAATTTGTTAAAGGCCGAATCTTAAATTACACTTGATATTTTTATCAAATTTATCAGTTACAAATTATATACAGTGGTAGATATATATCTGTATGGTCAAACTTAATCATTGGCCTCATTGCTTTCACTAAAATTAGAAATACATATTGATATTCTCTGCCATTTGTGTGTGTTTTGCAAACTATGAACACTATTATGTCCTATAAAGCACAAGTTTAAAGAGATATAATGGAAAACAGCCACGAAAAAACAAATGCACCCCATGACATTTTTGTCAGTAAGCAGTTCTTGATACTGGTTAGCACATAATAAAGAAGAGAGACAGAGAGAGAGAGAGAGAGAGAGAGAGAGAGAGAGAGAGAGAGAGAGAGAGAGAGTAGGAAAAACGTCTTGATAGCCCAAAGATATTCTGATTCATTTTCCTACTTCTATCCATTTTGCTACAGGAAGTCGAGCCGAACAAGTTATCTTAACTAGCGTTTGTATTGTTCCAACATGTAATTATATTAACAGCTATTGTTTATACACATGCCTGAGATGAAAATAAATATATGTATTTATTTTTTCCATACATCCATAAATATCAAGGGTCTTCTCCGCGGACGACCACCTTTCATACTACATTGTTAAGGTTTTCTATTAAGAAATAATTGTTATATGTGTCGTGCAGAATCATGATATATCATATTTTACAGTTAAATAAAATACAAGGAAAAGCAAGATGATTCTTTTTTTGTTTGCTTCTTTTTAAAGAGAGAGAGAGAGAGAGAGAGAGAGAGAGAGAGAGAGAGAGAGCTCTATACGATTTCAATAGCAATGTATTCGTAGTACATATGATGATAACTTTGTGATGTATCATCATTCTCCTCAGACAAAATAGTGAGGATTTAAATTGTTAAGACATAATCCCAAGTGTTATACTATGTTCCACCATCTGGGCATGCATGTGTACAAATATGTGGATGCAGGTTCTGTAGTTTGCCCTTTTTAGTGTGATCAATGTGCAGCATAGAAAAAGAAGTGGAATTCAGTTTTCCTGCATGGCCAGCGTTGAAAGAGTCCTCCTCCCCCCTTCCCCCAACTGCACCCCCCTCTCTCTCTCTCTTTCTCTCTCTCTCTCTCTAATGAAGCAATGAAGTAATGAAGTCAGATGCTTGGTGTCAATAACCTGCTAAATAAGGAGTTGTACCTGCTTTCGTAATGACACCGAACATTACACCCCATGTTCACCAGGGGCAAAAAAGCAATATTGATTATATCACCAATGGGAGAATGCAGGAAAACCCATAAAACATGACTCAAAATGAGGAGAAATTTAACCTCTCTCATTAAGAGGTCCCCAGTGGCATCACCGACTTCAGTGTCTCATCATACTCTTAGCCAGGAATCCATAGCTTCAGGAAAGATTCCTGTTATGAGACCTAACATGTCAAAGTCGCACTAATATCACCTCCTAAACTGCAAAATTAGTTTTCCTAATCTTAAAAGCGTAAGAAGTTTAATTGTCAAATGATGTAATTGCAACTGCATCTAGTCTACAGTATGCTCAACGCAACATGATTAACGGCGTTAGATCTTCTTATAAGCCAAGGTATTACCTCATTAGCTAGCACTGTGTACCTCTACATTTAGTTACTTTACGCAGGGCGGTGACAATGTTGAACAAGTCTCGGGCTATGCTGTAGTCGCCGTACCATGGCCTTCATTATTCCTGCTTAGAGAGCAGGCTCAGCCAGGCATACCTTTGCTTGTTTATCAACTCATAAAACGATTTGAGACGCAGTATAGTTCTACGTCTGTCCAATAGTTAGCTGCACAATTCTTTTGGTCGGATGTCAACGATATTTCGAGCACCGTTTGTAATCAAGAGGATATTGGATGGATTATGAGATGACCCTATTCTCATGATCCCTTGGCAGACACTAATTGTATGATTTCCCTGATATTCCACATAACTTGCTTTTAGTCTGTTCTACGATGAGCTAATAATATTAAGGGGTTTCAAACTGGGATTTTGAATGAGTGATTATAGATGGCAAAAATGAAAAATAAAAAAAAGAGAAAGAAAAAAAATCGTTATGCATTTTACAATATTTATTGAAGATAACATAATACCCATAAATCATTCTGTCTGTTACTTACTTAGTCATTTGTAAAGTTTACATAAAGTTCTGGTATTGACACGCATTGCTATTGTTTTAATCTAGCGAGACAACGACAATTTTATTTGCAAGATAGTCATCAAGTTATAGCCGATATACAGGACCTTTGTATATCCGATATATAAATAACTTATATATATTATAATAAATTATATATATATATATATATATATAATATATAATATATATATATAATATATATATATATATATAATAAAGTATATTACACACACACACCACACACAACACCACACACACAATATTATAAATATAGATATATATATATTATATATTATATATATATAATATAGTATATATATTAGTGTATTTACTGTCCATATGAATTATAAATGGGATACCTTTGATCTAAATCCCAAAGTTATAAGTTATTATCACAATTTGATGACTCCCTGAGAAAACTAAGACTTATCATTCTAATGATACACTTTGAAGACAACCATACACTATTAGCTATAATAACATTAAACTAAGGGATACGTAAAAATAAATGATAAATCACAGTATTAAATAATAATCAAAGCCCCAGCGGCCTGGCCTGATATTGGACTGCTGAAGTACGCGAAAGATATGAATATCCATTTCAAATTACAGGACATTTAATTCCCGTAAGTTGAAAATTGCTCGAGATTCGAAACTAAACAGAAAGACCTGATTCAACCCGAACAAAGAAAATAGTTACTCTCGGAGTCAGACCCGGAATCTACACGCGCGCGAGAAACCAGCTTCGCTCATTTTCCCACGGCCTTTTATTTGCCGAGATTGTGCTTTTCGTTGTCTAGGTTCTCGGCTGCACTAATTCCAAGATTCGTCAAACACGTTTGAGCGAACTGTACCGTAATGCTGCTCTTCAGAATGCATAGAAATTGACGGAATAATCAAACATGTATATTGATATTTATGTTATGAACTAGGAGTTTGTTTAAATAAAACCAGAAATTAAAACTTGCAATGACTTGCTATATCAATACTCCCGGGGCAGAGAGAATTATGAAATTCTCTGAATCTTTTTCAAGATTTCCAAATCATCAAAATAAAAGAACAGATTTCTCACTCGAAATAATAATTAGGGTAGTAAAAATAATTTGATCATTTTTCATGGACATGCCTATAAATTCCATGTATTGAGTTAAAACTTGCAATATTCAATAAGCCTGGCAAAGATGATCATCCCATAATGATAGAAACAAAACAGAAATGGAAAGATGGGTTTGTTTGTTAAAATATGTAATAAATTCATTACTGTTGTTGACGGCGTCTGTGTGGCCCTTTTCAGCTTTCACTCAACAATCCTGACGTTGCTTGACTTCACCAATCATAAGTCTATATGACTTTGCCGAATGATGTAAGGAAGCCAGTTTTGAATTATTAGAAAATGTACGAGCTTTTTTACATACTACATGAATGTGGAGTACTATTGACATATATATATATATATATATATATATATATATATATATATATATATATATATATATATATCTAAGTCAGTAGTATTCCACATTCATTTAGTCAGTGAGAAAAATCTTGTCTATTTTTAAAAGATTCGAAAGTGGCGTCCTTACATCATTCGGCAAAGTCATATAGACTTCCGATTGGCGAAATCAAGCAGCGTCAGGGTTGTTGAGTGAAAGCCAAAAAATGACAGAGATCACAGCCACATTCACACTTTGTGAAGGATGAACCCTCTGTCCAGAAATTTGTACAGTACTAGACAATTCTCCCACCTACACTTATATATCACAATTAGGACAATGAACACCCCATCAGACAATGTCTTATACACATCTATCTTGCTGGTTTTCTCTCTCTCTCTCTCTCTCTCTCTCTCTCTCTCTCTCTCTCTCTCTCTCTCTCTCTCTCTCTATTTTAAGGCCCCTCCTTTCCAATACCTGGTCTCACCATTTATCCCTCCTTATCTAAGTCTTTCAAATCGCCTTCCTCCAAAAACTTCTAACTTTATCATTTTTTACCAGCTTATCATCATCTATTTCTGCCGCCAGATCTATACTTTCACCTATGGTACTCAATTTACTACCCGTTCTCTGTATTTCTCCATTCCTTACTTTCCATGAACAAAACATCTCTGCAGTCTTCAAACTCTTTTTTTTTCCGCTCGCATTCAAGTTTTAGACTCCACTTCTGTGGTAGAGAGTTGGTTCAACAATATGTTCATATTTACTTCTCACCTTGATTCTGTTGGACTTCAAGTTTTACCCCAGACGCTTATGTATGTCCCGCTACTTTCCTTGCTTCACCTACTCCGTGACTCACTTTTTATCTCATCATACCTTTATCCAGAATATTAACACCCAATACAGATAACAATATACTACTTCTCTTGCCTCGCTACGCATACTAACACTCGCTGTTTCAACGCACTGATTTCTGTGTACCCTATAGTCTTAATTCTGGTTAAATTTACTAATAATTTTCTCCTCTCACAAAACCTTGGAAGCTCTTTCACGTAACTTCTGTTTCTCTTCACTAGCTCAAACATCTACATCATCAGCTGCAAACAATAACCAATACGTATTCCATTGACAACCCATATTTGTATTACCAAGTAGTACCTACATTCATTGTTCTTCCATTGATTGCTTACATCTTTCCATTCATTAAACTATTAAACATCCACTGAGATATACCCCACCTGCGTCTCAGGTCCACTTGTACAGAAAATTAGTTACTTAGCCATTCCACCCTCGCTAAACTAGTATACAATCTAGAAAGAAGAAGCTCTTTTCCTTGCCATTTCGTGTTTACTATTTCTTGTGAATGCCTTCCTTTGGGAAGCACACTCACACACACACACACACACACACACACACGCATGCACAAACACACATGCACACACACACACACACACACACACATATATATATATATACATATATATGTGTGTGTGTGTGTGTGTGTGTGTGTGTGCATGTTTACTTATTTTCTTCAAATGTGAACAAGGGACTGAGCATGACATCAATTAATGATGTTGGAAATACAATTGAAAAGTCTCTAAAACGAAGGTGGGATATGAAGCAAAACTGTTTGTCACAGAAAAGAATATAAATGCATTGTCATATCTTGTCGAATTAAAAAAGTAGAACATTTAATAGTTTGGATATAATAATGATGTCCTTGATAGACCGTTTTACAAGAAAATGTAAGAGCACTAAAGTACTGTAACTTATCTTGACGACTTGTTAAGTTGGATCAACGACAAACAGTGGGTTACTATGGTTCGAGACATTTGATCAGGAGGGGCCGGAGGGGCACTTTTCCATAATATGACTCAGCCTCTCTTCCCTCAAACTGGTGAAGACCCCCTGCCCCACCTAGGTAAGTTGTACCGCCAAACTGCAGATTTAAACACTGCTTTATTTTTACACATTGTTATAAATAAAGCAACATTAATTAAAAAAAAATATTAGTGAATGATTAAAAAATCAAATGGGTAAATGAATTACATCTTTCTTTCAAAATTTCATAAATCCTGTAGCGCTTTTGATTAATCTTAGCTTATCTTCGAATACGAACTATTTAACTACAATATAGAGTCAAGTCGCCTCTTGATCTTTCTAGAAAATACATCGATAACAGAAGAATTGATTTCCTGATCATTTCCCTTTTTTGCTCTTCTTCAGATGCAGAAGAAACAGTCAAAGACGCATATATCTGTAACAGCCTTCTAGTTACTGGATAATTTTCAGAACACCTTTCTAAAATTCGCACACTGACAATGAGAGAGTTCTTCTCAACTGTATCTCACCCTCCTCTACAAAGTCAGCGATTAACATCATATTCCTCAACATAGGTTATAAGTTCAAGTATATAATTTTTATACATATTCAGTGCAGGAAGCAATTCCTAGAGTGTGGTGTGACTGAAATAACGTGGTATTAATGAGCACAATAACCTAGCAGCACTGTGATAAATTAGCAAATCTATTATGAAACTGGTCAACGACGAAATCCAAAACTGACAAATAAAAAAATTGCTCTCTTATAATATTCTTCAACACTAATAGATGGGGGGGTTAGATCTGATAGCTACTCGGGGTATTTCAACATTAATATTTAAAGAAAGCAAAAAGCGGGAACGAAACAACTCAGGCCACCAGGCATTTGTTATAATATATTGGCCTTCTCTCGATTACAGAATCTAAAAAAAAGGGAACAAAAAAATCCAAGACAGTGAATCGTCCAGTTGCCAAAGAGTGATACATGAAATAAAATGTAACATAGCTTCTTGGAGAATAAGAACCCCACGAAAAATAATATCCCACTTTCACACCACTGAAGCACACATCAAATTTCTACAACTACTTAATCAGACAAAGAGACATGTATAGATCGTTCCTCCTCCACTCCAACAGGCTATTAAGCACTGGGTCTATATTTTACTATATACAGAATTCTTTAAATTTTTATAAAATTAATAATTTGATGTTTTTTTAATGTTATTGTCATTGAAATTAATATATATAGTTATATATATATGTATATATATATACATATAATATATATATATATATATATATATATATATATATAATTTTTTTCCACCTCAACTTAGAGAGGAGGGGCACGTGCCCAAGTGGCGCCCCTCAACACTGCGGGCGCCTCTGGTTCGAGATGAATTGCCAGTTAGGGGTACCCATTCTTATAGTACCTCTTGCTTTGTTACCCTCGTGAATTAAATTTTCAATTGTTTTGTTTCAGAAATATTCTGTACTAGTTACTTGCCTTTATGCAAGCTGTTTTCCAAAGTGATAGCATGGAAAAATCATCTTGGTTACAATTCCTATTCAGTGATGTGCAGTTAGAAAGGTGAAACATATGACATATGAGTCTGGCTTCACCCTCATTCCCAGATACTGCCTTTGTCTTGCCCTAACTCGACCCAGAACAAAACTCGTCCTAATCAGACGGCTTTGACTGAGATACCCCGGTGTGCTTCATCGAAATTTGGGTCGACTATTCGGAGATGACTACACGTACGTGATGTTTGTCTGGTATGGAATACGAGATCACTAACCTCAAGATTATAAAACTGGTTCTTTAATATTACTCTCGCATCCGCTCTGTCGCTCCAAGGACGATTATTTTGCTGTGATTGTGAGGCCTGACTGTGTCACGTCATTTGCTAGTATTGCGTGTTTAGATTTACTAACAGTCCTGAACATTTTTGGATCAAGAAATAGTCAAAGGATATGGTTTTGGGTTCAGGACAAAATTATAATGCTGATCTAACAGGACACTCTTCTGTTCGCCGAAAATACAAAATTCTGTTACTCACTGAAATCTGTGGGTGAAACGAAAAACGTTACAGAATTCTTCTTAAGAATGAATATTACATGAAAATACTCTGTATATAAACGTTCACAAACGTCAATATGTTTAATTATTAATTGTGTTCTTCAAAGGTGAAACTGAACGGCACTCGTAATAGATGCTTAATTACCCTGCTCCAATTTTCGTACTTATTCCATGAAAATATCGGTGATAATAAACAGAAGACGCTCCAAGAATTCATCAGAAAATTGTTCTTTCATCCTATTCACAACTGATAACACTACCTCAGCAGGATACACGAAATCTTACTACAGACCTAGTTTTTTTCTTCTTAATTATAACTTACCTTTTACACCTTTGGCTGATGAGCAAAACAGGCATTCCACTGCGCCGAACAGTCTTTGATTTTAACTGAACGCCCCCAAAGGAAGGTATTTTTTTTATTTATTTTATTATTATATATTATATATATATATATATATATATATATATATATATATATATATATATATATATATATATATATATTTTTTTTTTTTTTTTAGTCGAAGGAGTGTTTTGCATTCTTGGAGTAATGCCAGTGACACTTTCAGGGATGACTGGTGGAGCTTCCCAGGAACAGATTGACTCCAGTGACTTCAGAGATGCTCTTCCTTTTAAGGAAGTAACCGCCCAAATTGGCAGCTTCTTAGCAGAATGCTTATCTCGGTGACTGGGTACGAAGTTCTTTGAATTGTCAGATAAAAGCTTCCTTGTCCCCCTGCCACTTCACAGGAAGTACTAGAGAAGCATAAGATTATTCCTACTATACTATGAAAGCTTAGCAGTCTCAGGAAAGCTGTGATGGAATTTATTCACTGAATGAAATTGATAATTTTAATAATGATGCTAATGAAAATTATGTTGATATTAGTAATAAAAATATTACAAATGCCAACGAAAAGAAACCACTTTAATAGTTTTAATGGTTATTATGATAATTTCTTTAGTGATTGTTCTTTCTTACATCCAATTACCTTTTCCTTACGGACTAAATTAAGAATTATTTGGTTTTACTCAAACTTTTACGGTCTAAAAAATGGATTGCATACTTGGCAATTGAACAGGAACACTTAAGCTAGTAGTAGGCCGAATAAATATTTAATTCCACCTAATCCTTCACGCAAAATCCTAAATCAGCTTAAAGTTAAGATGAAATTTCTAATGATTTCTTTTTAATGACAGAAAATACCTTCTCTGCCTTATGAATTATAAAACATGCTAGCTCATTTTGCAACTTAAAATATCAGACTTAGGCTATCAATTATGATGACCTTTGTCTTTGGAATATGCGATAGCACACTTCTGCTGTAAATGGTAGTGACACTAGCTTTGGAATTTGAAATAAAATACTTCATTACCACCTGTATGGATCCTGACTTTCAAATTTAAAACAGAAAACTTCCCTTAACACATGTAGTAACCACGTCTTTAGAATTTAAAATAGAGTACATTTATCATAACCTGTAGGAACCCTGCCTTATGAATTTGAAACAGCGCGCTTCTGCCATCACCTGTAATGAGCTTATCTTTGGAATTTAAATTAAAGTATTGCTTTCACAGCCAGAAATATTACCTTAAGGATTCAATACAAAGCACTTCCTCTATTACCTGTATTGACATTTTTGTATGTAATTTGAAATAAATCACTTTCTTGAAATTTGAAATAGAGTACCTGTGCTATCTATTGTAGTGATCTTCCCTTTGAAATAAGAATTAGATCACGTCTACTATCATTTGTAGTGAACCTGCCTTTGGAATTTGTAAGTGAGCAATTTTGCTGTCACCTTAAGTGACCCTTTCCTTGAAATTTGGAATAGAGCACCTATGTATGTACCACTTGCAGTGACTGCTTTTGGAAATTTAAACTGGACACTACTGTTATCATTAGTAGTGACCATAGCTTTAGAATTTTAGAATGAGGAATACAATACCTTTGCTATCACTCGCAGTAGCCCAGCTTTTGGAATGTCAAACACGTGAAAAGGACACAGAAGTTAGCAGAAGTGACTGAGTCTGTCCACACTGCAATGAAATTTGGTGTAAACTGTCATCGGAAAACTTATCACACGCATATTACAAATATGTTGAATACAAGCCAACGATTTGTCTTATGACAAAAAATATATCATTGTATCCCTTCTCTTTCTCTTCATCTTCGTTTTCTCAGATTATCCCTACATGGGTCGCTATTTTTAATGACCTTCCAGCTGTTTCTGTCCCGAGCGGCTCATTTCATAATTGGTTTCGGCAGACGTTTTACACAAGGTTGACCTTCATAATTCCTTACATCCCTATTAATTCCGGTTTGGGACCGACACTGAGCTGGGCTGACTTGCCACCTGTCACCCCGGTGGTGGCGAGGTTAAATAATGTAGAAAAAATATGAAGCGCTAATGCGGACTACCACGTTGATCACATGTGGTTGAGCAATCAGTAAACCAATATTAACATGTTCGAAGAAATCTAAATGTTTCTTTGAATCTTTGTTAATACTACTTTGGCATGGTAGTTCGAAGGTGGCGGAAGAAGTGGGTTCTGTTTGCTCTCCGGCTTGTTGAAGACTGAATCAAGTACTATAGACTAGGCGTTTGTGACAATGAGATGTGAAACTTTGCTCCAAGCATGTTAAAACATTTGTCTCGGACAAAGGCCCGTACTTATCCTGCCATTGCCTCAATTCGGTCATATATATGTTAATGAATATGAATACGACACGTTTTGCTGTATTGTGGACTCGACACCCAATAAGAATGACGTGGGTTCTGAGAAAAACGAGCAAAGATTTACCAACAGGTTGGAAGCGTTGAGATATTCGAACCTCAAAAACTTTTCGTTTCACCCTCTTGCCATGATTCTGAAGCCCAGAAAACTCCTTCATAGCTTTTAAACCCTAACAATAAGTTAGTTACATAAAAACTGCTGAGAAGTAGCTACCCAAACCAAAACTTCACACCAAGTTCATTATAATCAGAAAAAAGGTTTTGCACTTAAACTAGGATACGATCTTTTTCAAACATTCGAGGTAAAAGAACAAAGTGGGCAGTGATTACCAGCGCAATAATAAAACATTAAAAGCTTTTATTAAAATTACATAATTATCACTTTAACTTCAAACTTACCGTGACATCAATAACCATAAAGAAGTAACAAATTTAGTTTTTGGAAAGATAATCGTCACATTTCAAATACACCATAAATGTAATTTCTTAGAAAGAAATTCTCACATATGAATCTGCCTGTGACCTTGAAAATTTGGACAGATTTATAATAGAATCATCAGCGACCGCAGTGCTAACCAAATTAAATCCAACCAGAGGGAAACGTACTCTAGACTTTTTAACGATCTTTGACACTGGGCGATGCGTCACGTTCAAAAACCTAAAATAAAAAATTCGGTGAAAAGTGTTAAATTCTGAAAACTAGTCACCTCTTTCAGATAAAAAGAAATAAAATTATCAAAGTTTGACCTCGCAAACAGCGCCAAAGTTTACAAAAATATATATTATTTGTATGAAAATGATTAGCTACGTATCAACTTTCGTGAAAATTAAAGTAAAAACGTAAAAATAAAAATAAAAATATCAACAACAATTACATAATAATAATAATAATAATAACAATAATAATAATAATAATAATAATAATAATAATAGTTAAAAAAGAATATATCTTTTCAGATATTTGCTTCATACATACTCTAGATTGATTCATGCAAAGCACTATAGTACTGCTTGCGATTGCGGCACCATCATCGACTACTGCTTAAAAAAAAAAAAAGCGCTACTTTGGCTTGTTTTATACGCGTCATGCTAGTATTAAACATTGCGTAGTAAATGTCAAGTACACGAACATATCATTTTTTTTAATATGTAATCGGTCGACCACACAATATAAAAATAGGTGTATACAAAATTTTGATCCCCGTGGGACTAGTACTAAACACGTAGTCCGAAGCTTTGACTCTGGTCCGAAGGAGCTTCCGCCACCTGGGAGAAGGTGACTCGTGGATAATTCGCCAGAGTAGCACCAAAAAATCTAGGTCTCTGAGGTCGAATCAGCCTCGGACCTTGGGCGCTTTTTACCCAACAGCATCGAAGCTGTCTGAGCCTCTCAGTTTCTCCTCGCCTCTTCCATGACCGGTATTCTGGACTTCTTGGTTATAACCTTACCATATAATAAACTTTCTTATTGCATTAATATACATGTAAATCCCTGGGTATACTGACAAATAGGAAATCATATGCAATAAGGATAAAATCAGTCTATATATATATATTATATATATATATATATATATATATATATATATATTATTATATATATATATATATATATATATATAATGTTTAGAAAGATATATATATATATATATATATATATATATATATATATATATATATATATATATATATAATGTTTATAAAGAGAGAGACAGAGACAAAAAGACAGAGGCCGGGCCAGAGAAACAGAGCGAGTTTGCATTAGTTAAGGTAATTCCTTATACAAAACAGAAGCATTGTTGAGTGAAGTTTAAATTATATAAGTAAAAAATAAAAATATTTGCTCATCAACAGAAACTGCCCCTAATAGGATATTTACCTAGAGAAAACAGTTGCTATTCGCCGAAAGGGAAACATATTGAGAATAATAAACAAAATAATTAATAGACAAATAAATACGTTGGATACCTACGCAGGCGAATGGATACAGAATTAGCCTAGAAAACTACTCACAAATGAGGAGAATCTTTCTCTTGTTGGCGAGATGGAGATCGTTTGCTAAACCTCTCACACAGCCTACTTACTTGCACCAGTCAATGAAGAGAAAGCAATGAATACCAGAAGCGTCGGAACACGAAATGTCTTCCATAGTAAAAGTCAAGAAGTAAAAACCTGAAGTTACCTACATAACCATTTTTGGTTTAGAATTATTTCATTTTTGCACCAGCGTTAATACCTACTTTTATTTCATCTGACTTCGCAATCAGAGCATTTACGCCATCTCATTCTCGAAATTTCCTGACATTGATAAAAAAAACTGGATTGACAGATTATGAAACAAGTGTTTTATTCCATTGACTTTCTATTAACTCACTTGTTCAGTTTCTCGGATCTAACGATCTTCATACACAGATTTATGCAAAGTAGCTGATGTTTTACTTGCTACAAATATGATCACTGTCCTTAAAATTCTTAATAAAAAGCCTAATTGGATGAAAGGAAAACGTGAACTCGTAGCAATAGCCAAGAAGGAGTAGAGAGGTATAAAGAGTTCAGTGGGTTGACAACGTTCAGTAACCATTTCCTCCTGCGCAGTCAGTCATCCAACCCACGAAAACCTTGAACTCCTACCAACCAAAAAAGGTCTACTTTCATCTTCATCGGTTACCCATCG
>NC_061087.1:45301665-45306665 GCF_015104395.2 Macrobrachium nipponense | reverse complement strand
ATCATTCTCAATTTACTTTATGCAATCCATGCATTTATTATCACAAGTCAACGAAGAGAGAAATCCGAGATTACCAATTATTTGATGCGTACATCGACGAGGAGACTTAAAGCTTTCCAATGAAGGAAGCTATTCACTAGGCCACTTTCATTTGACGTCGTTAAATTGTTTGTTGTGTGTATGGGGCTTTTACGTTGCATGGAACCACTGGTTATTCGGCAACGGGACCAGCGGCTTTACGTGACTTCCGAACCACGTCGAGAGTGAACTTCTGTCACCAGAAATACACATCTCTGCGTGGTTAGATTAATTTTTTCTTTCTTAGACCAAGCTTTATAAACTACGGAGTATTATCATATACTCATAGATTTTCACAATGTGCTTATTGTTCCTGGCAAGTGTGCTTGACGTGGGGAAGAGATGTATCGTGTGTCACAAGGAAAGTTCGCTGCCTAAAGTAAGTGGACTGGGAATACCGCAAAACGATCGAGCCATGAATGAGAGCTTGTTTTTCGCTGCTGCGTTGTGGGTGGAAGACAAGGAGTCGCTGTTGTGGCAACATAAGGAAAACTTGGTTGAGATGAATTACTGGGTGTGAAGAGCTTAAGCAATAGATCACTGGGATTTACAGGACGGATTATGAATGCAACAAAAGCACTGCGTAGTATTCAGTGAAATGGAAGAACGGTCTTATAAAGGACTTGGAGAAATTCAAAAATTAAAAGAAATATTGAATGTGTTTGGAGAGGCTAGTTTTCAATAACGAATTTTTTTAAATCTTATTTTGATGTTTTTTATATATATCTGAATGAAAGGACGCATCGCAGTAAAAGCACTGATCAGTCTAAAATGCGTCTAGCATCGACCGAAATGAACAAGATGTAGAACTGATGCATCTGCGAGACTTTGTCATGAGCAATATAAGGACACGGACGGCCGCTATTTGAAGTAACCCCCACCTTAATTAATCACATTTACGCGTTAGACGAAATTTAATTTGATGTGTCTTGAGATTGTGATTGCGATGACATTAAGCAGGGATGACCAATTTTCGAATGTTTGATTCCCAAGTTGGAGGTTACTTAAAAATAGCGGCCGTTGATAGTCTCGCAGATGCATCTGTTCTACATCTTGTTCATTTCGGTCGATGCTAGACGCATTTTAGACTGATCAGTGCTTGTACTTCGATGCGTTCTTTCATTCAGATAGATATAATAAACATCAAAATAAGGTTACAAAAAATCGAATGTCATTGCTGTAATGCTATTTACTTGGGAAAAACAAAACGCCAAGCACATGTACGATGGTTTGAACACCTAGGAAGATCTGTTAGGACAAACAGGCTTTTCGCAAAACCACCATTCAGTGCCATACGGGATCACGCAGAAAACAGTGATCACCGTCTATGCTCAGTCATTTTCCATTCCCTCTAGTCGAGTGACCCCCACGGAGCTGGTAATAGTAGAAAGTCTGTACACTTTCAAGTTGAAGCCTTTCTCAGCAACAAAGCAACAACGAGAGGTCCACGGAGATGCTGTGTTTTTCATTTTTAGTGTGTGTTTGTATGCCTTCATGATGCAGGTATTTATTTTTTTTAACATTGCTTTGTCTCGTTTTATTCTTATGCGTGTATAATACCTTTATTACATACTATATACATACATACATATATATTATATATATTTATATAATATATATATATATATATATACTATATATATATATATATATATATATATATATATATATATAGTAATATATATAATATGTAATAATGTGTGTGTGTAGGATATATATATATATATATATTATATATATATATATATATATATACATACTATATATATATATATATTATATATATATATATATAGTATATATATATATATATATATATATATATATAAGCGAATACCACAGGAAAATGATAGTGGATTTCTGACTATCATTTTCCTGTGGTATTCGCTTATTTAATGAAGTCACGTGCATCTACTGTGATTTTTTAAGCATATATAATATATATATATAAATATAAATATATATAATTATATATATATGAGGCTATATATATAAATATAATGGTATATTAATATATGAAGTATATATATGAGGTGATATATATATATAATATATATACATTTATATATATATATATATATAGTACTAATATGAATAAGATATAATGATAATATATATTTCTATATGTAACTGCCTTTTGTGTAACATTACTGTATTCTAATGGTAGTTTGTGATTTTTCTATTTTTCTTTTCCTTTCTGTTGTTTTGTTGTCAGAACCAGTTTTGATGGAGACAGTTTACTTCCGAAACCGGCAGTCGTAACTAAATAAGTACTAGTTTTACTTCTTTCTATAAAAGACCTTCCCGTTTCCCCCAAGGGATAAATTCAATTGTATATATATATATATATATATATATATATATATATATATATTAGATATATATATATATATATATATATAATATATTATATATATATATAATATTATATATATATTTATATTATAATATATATATATATATAATATTATTACATATTATTATACATTTACACACACATATTTTATATATACATATAATATATTTATATATATATAGGAATAAGATTAGATTATTATTATTATAATTAATATATATTATTATATATATATATATATTATATCTATATATTAATATATATATATATATATACATTAATTATACATATATATATATATATATATATATATATATATATATATATATATATATATATATATATATATATATATATATATATTATATATATATATATAATATATATATTTGTGTGTGTTTATGTTCTAGTGAAATAATGGTACTTGAATAACACTTAAGACCTGTTAACCATACATATATTTATTTTAAATTAATAAAGAAGTATGATCAGTAAGGTGCTGTGTGCTGTGTGTTGAAGGGTTGAATTACATAGCTCCAGTGGCCATTCACTTGGTTTAGACTGTGAAATATATTCTGTAGGTTTCGGTATACAGGACAAGATAAGTCAGCTGGCCTAAAACATTACTAATGACAGATTTTGTATCATAGCAAAAAAGCGATTTTTTATCAATTTTTCCGGAACTTTTTCAAAAATACTAAGTGAAAATACTTTTAGCCCTCTGAGCAAACATTATTTTTTCAAGTAAATGAGTATAATGAAACGGGCTATAAAAAACGGAGCATGTCTGCGAATAAGGAAAGCTTGCTGTGTCTGTTCTCTTGGGATTCAAATGTCTTGGAAGGGTAATTGCCAGCTTATCCTCTCATACAGTCTGGAATATCATGATTTGACACTAACACTAAATCTGGAAAAATGTGATGAAGATCGGCGATGCAGAATGTACTCGGCTGAGAATAATTATCGCTATGGAATCTTCCAAATCTTGGACCTTTGGATATGCTGAGGAAAGCGAGACTGATTTTCTGGGAGATTATGTCTCAGACATTGATGGGTGTGCATGATAATTTTATATATTCACGGCTGGAATGATATCGATAACAAACGATAGAGTGACTGATTACTACAGATGAAACTTAGTCTAATTCCATTTGGTGAATTTGAACGTGTTCATTTTATTTTATAATTTTTGTTATTCTGTAGATAACCCACTTTTTCCCCAAAATGTTTGCAAAAATACCTTATAATTCTCCTTGTTTCGCCGGTTTTGTGACAAACGTGTCCACCACCCACAATCGTTCATCTAATTTATTCCAAATACTAAACTGGGTTTTCTCTTGTATAACAATAAAATCCCGACAAAATTTATGACTCCATCTTCCACAATTACTCAACCTTCACTACCTTGCTCTTTCAATATTAGATCACCATCAGACATCATCTGCTCTGTGTTTCATAAACGACCTGTTTTCTATTCCACAAGTTTGCTCTTATGTTTACTTTCCATTCTTTGACTTCTCTCTCTTTTTTCCATCTATAAAAGTATTAAGTATATCACCATACAAACATAACATTCCTTTGTCTGAAACCCATTATAATACCCACAGATGACTATCATATCGAAATAGTCTAGCAAAAGTTCTACTTACGTTCAACAAAGAAAATAGCGTTAATCTGTCATTGTTTCTTTAATTCCATGCATGGTACATGCAGCTTTTTTTTTCTTTTTTCTTACGCATTACAGAAAAATACAGGAAAAGATTCATACACACATACTTTATCATCTAAACCATTCTCTCTTTCTTTTATCAGGAACCAATCGTACACATTCCAAGTAATTCCATGGATCTCTACAATCACCTTTCCTCCTATGCACACACATATCCATATACGATTATATATGTATATATATATATATATATATATATATATATAATATATATATGATATATATATATATATATATATATATATGTGTGTGTGTGGGGTGTGTGTGTTGTGTGTGTGTTGTGTGTGTGTGTATTTACCCTTTTCTTCTTTTTTTTCATCCTCTTCTAAATGTCTTTTTTCCTATACCTAGGTAACATGAAAAGGGCACCTTTGCCTGCGTATGTACCATCAGCTACTAGTACCCATTTAAAGGCGAGATGAATGGTAAGCGATAGGCCAAGTGTAGTTAAGGGACCTGTCAAATGGGAGCAGAGCATTAGACCGAGCACTCTATCGCCCAATCAAGGTGCCCACTTAGCACACTTCTGCAGGTGGGCGGATAGGTCAGCACATTCTTGTGCCAGAAGTATATTTCCCATAAGAGGTTGGAGCCAGATAGGTAACCATGGTTCTTGGACAGCTTGGAACTGAGGGTTCAGCACCATAACTTTTTTCTTGATTTTCAGTTACTGCGGGTATCCAATTACAGCTGGCTTAACTGGTGGTGGTAGACCAAGTCCCGACCATTAGCCTTACTATTGCGAGCTCTGCAAGCTATCATTTGATTCAAGCCATTTACGTTTTCTACCACGCTGGTGACTCCAGCAAGCAAGTTAAATAGCGATTGGTTTGGTCA
>NC_061087.1:45284165-45291665 GCF_015104395.2 Macrobrachium nipponense | reverse complement strand
CCTACCAAACTCATCAAACACTGTACGCAAAAAAACGCACATCTCACCTAAGCAAATATGAAAATTCAAAGACGAGAACACAGACTCAGCAGAGGATGATCGTGGTATAATGGGATTGGAAGAAGGAGTTTAAGCAGTAGGTCTTGAAGTGAGGAAACGAGACGTCTTGCGAATAGAAAAGGGAGATTATTTGCGGAATAGTTGCATGACGAAAAAACCAAGCTCGTTAACACAACGGGTAAGGTCGTCGAAACGTAGCTGCGAGAGGGACAGATGGAAAATGATAAACTGTATACAGTAAGTGAACCCGAATAAAAGCTTAGTTAAAGAAAGTAAATACATATATTTGTATGTATTTATCTGTCTATTCGCATGTCTGCTTCACCAACTACACACATACTTAAATACACAGATCCATACTCATTTATGTAAATGAATAAATGAATATAGATATATATATATATATATATATGATATATCTATATATATATATGTATATATGTATATATATATTATATATATATATATATATAATATATATATAGTAATATATATATATATATAATGTGTGTGTGCAATCAATCCGCATGGAGGAATTGTGAAAAGAAACGTCGCCAGACAATTTCGTCCTCCGACGGACCTTAACGAAGGCGGTTAGTAAGGAAGAAAAATGCTGATAGTTGAAAGAATTCAACAAACGAAAGTTGAAATTCATAAATATAGTTCAAAGGTATTTTCAACTGTAGAAAGTGCTAAGAGACATATTACCAAACGATACTCAACGTCTTTAAAAGATAATTACCCAGGAGCTGTCGTGATGCAAACAAAACAAAAGTACAAAGAATGCTGACAGAGATATTTATCAATTGAACCCCACTTCGGTCACAGAGGCCCTCGATTTGTTATATTTCTCCTTCCCCTGAATGTTTACTTGTGTGTATTCTTTTGGAGTTTTATTGGGTGTATATTCTTTAGCGTTATCATACAAATTATGTACTTGCCCAATGACGTAAAAGCTTCAAATATACATATGGTCAAAAAAAAAATCTTCAACAAAAAAAATTTATTATTCGGGTTTCTTTTTTCTTCTTTAAATGAAGATTCGATTTCTCTCTCTTGTGTGTTTTTTTTTTTTACTCTACCTCCAGCAGTCTTTTCACTTTCCCCAGAATCTCTTAGCACAAAAAATAGGACAAGACACATGAAAGTTCACGACTATATTCTCAGAAGAAAGAACTGCCAGTTTACGTTTATGATTATTCTGAATGAGTCAGCAGAATGGCCTGTTTACCAAGGAATTGGAAATAAAATAAGAATTCTTAGTCATCAGTCTTGATTACGGCTTGCTTTGGCAGGATAACTTTTGCGAATTAATATTCTTCCAAGCATTTCAGAAAAACATGAAAAGATGTGAAATGCCAAGTCATTCTTGAAAATACTTCGATAGAATATCGAAATGTATTCGGTTAAAGAAAGAAAAGAGTATATCTGTTTTTATTTTTTTTATGAATGCTCGCGCAAACAAATCAACAATAAACTAAAGTTAAGACCATTAAATTAGTCAACAGAAGTAGTTTTGCCAGTTTCGCTTAAAGTGGAAGTAGGGAGAAAAGCGTTTTGAACTGTGAGTCTTATTTGATCTGCTTTAGGTTACAGACCGAGCTCAGTGCCTGAAATTTCTTATTAGCTCTAGACCTCATATAATGTTAATAAGTATCACTTGCTCTACATATAAAAAGAACTAAACATGCATGCCAATCTTAGGACAAAATCAGAAATGAAATTACTTCCGCTCAGAGCGTTCACGATGATTGCTTTATTATGAAAAACGAACAAGTTCTCAGATTTTTTATGATCGGTATTTAGTTTCTGGATAATTTTTATTTGTTTGCTACTTACCGAATATATCTAGTAAATTTTATTTCTCGCTTTTTTTCTATTTTAAAACAGTTTGAAATGAGAGAAAGAGAGAGAGAGAGAGAGAGAGATAGAGAGAGAGAGAAGAGAGAAGAGAGGGAGGAGAGAGAGAGAGAGAGAGAAATTGTTAATGACTTTGATGACTATGCTATGATATCATATTTTATCTGTAAAATTCAAATTATACACCGATTTTGACCCTGTATTTGATTATGACCTCTATAGGCGCTCTACTAGCCTGTTTAAGTAGCACGGAAAAAGCCGCTATTCGGAAAATAGAGAAGAATCTCTACAAGTGTAACGCTGCTGAAGTAGCCATTACTTTTAATAAAGTATCCTTGAGAGAGGGTCTGCTTCTTAAGTACAATAATAATAATGATGATAATAGAAATAAATTCATGACTGAAGAACTCTGCATCAAAGGCATGCTTGGTATGAAATAATACCCGTCCTCCTCCCTCCCTCCCTCCCTCCCTCTCCGAGGGGGTTTCTGAGAGGTCTTATTATGATGGTTTCAGCAGGACGATCTAATCACGCAAAATATTTGAAGGCGGCTGAAGTTCTGCTTGTCACCACTCATGCATCAGTAAGGCTCAGGATATTTTAAATGTCGGCGAAGTAAATAAATTGCCAACGATCCTAAATGATGCCTTTGCGCATCTTCATAAATCAGCAACAATGATAGTTGGAAATAAAATAATAGTGACTTGCAGAAATCATTCAAAATAATGAAGCTCTCTCGCCTATTTCTCTAACCTTCACTAGATACATAAAGGCTGAATCTCCAGCGCTCATAATCTCAAAAATATGGTCTTTTCCGTTTAGGTTACCCAAAGGGTTTGCATTTACTTTTATGAAGCAACTTTGCATTTGCTTATGTGAAACGCACAAAGAATTTTCTATAAAAAAAAATGTATAAGATAAGCTTCTCAATGAATAACGCTGACCACACAAAAAAAAAGTTAGGAAACGTAAGGAGACTAAATCTATGTGACAAAAATGCTTTCCCTACAAATATTCTCTTGTAGTATATGAGCCGCCCAGTAGTTCCCTTGACAAATCTGTAAATGGAATTCTAGCAGCACAAAAAATCAATCTAAATTAAGTTAATTTCTATTTAGGTGCCTTTAAATAAATCAACGGATTTTAACAAAATAGATTTTCATTTGGATTTCAAATATCAAGATAGTCAACTCAAATCCAACAAGTCGGTTAACACCTTCCATAATCTTTCTGGAAATTGCTTCAACACATTAGGAAACATAATGCGCTATAATGATTGTTTTCATCACCATATATAAAAAACCAGCACCTTTATTTCTGGTGATAAAAATTCATTTTTCGGTGTGGTTCGGATCCCACAATAAGTTTTAGGTCCCGTGCTAAGTAACCAACTGGTTCGGGCCAGGAGCTGTTAATCAGCTCAGTGGTCTGCTTAAACTAAGATATATTTAACTTACACTATATTCGCAGGCTTTTCTCTATGGCACCTTTGTTTATTTTGATTTTTCGTCTTTCATCCATAAACAAAATTTTGACAGCTATGGAAACAGCACACGTTGTCTCAGACTTCACAAGCAAGTATATCTTGTGACCACATATTCTAACATACTTAATGTTCATGTTATTTGCCACGAGGTGCCATATTTATAGAAGAATTCATTTTAAAAATAAAAGTGCATCCATTAGTGCATTTCATTTTTACAATATATCTTACAAAGAAGAGAAGGAGCGAGAGATGATTAAATAAGGTTTATATATTTTTTTTTTCATATACCTTGATCTAGCTTTTTTCAAAGCGCACAAACGTTCATCATAATTAAATAGCATGATTTGAAAACCTTCATTCAGCGTTGCAAGATTTGAAAGATGCGTAAATCCTTTGGTATCTAAAGATGATAATAATGGAAATAATTGCTTTAGACAGCTTTATTTTAAATGAAAAGTTGAAAGTGAAATTAATGCGAAAATGTTTTAAGAAAAGGCCAAAAAGAAAAATGAAAATCCTTTTAAGAAAAGCTCTAAGATGATAACTAGTGATCATCCATGGGCTCTCTGTATGTGCAAAAGAAATAAATAAATAAATAAATAAATAAATAAATAAATAAATAAATAAATAAATAAATAAATAAATAAATAAATAAATAAATAAATAAATAAAAAAGTAAATTAAAAACAAACTGAAATACTTCTCATGTGCTGGTTATTATTCTTTTATTTTTACTGAACATTTGTTTAATACTTGATTTTGCTTCTCAGTGTGGTAACTTACGCTTGAAGTTCTCTTATCATTCATTATATGATAAGTTACAAGCAGTGAAAACTATGATTGATGTGACTTGAAAATAATTTATTACTTAGGTAATATAAATCAGTAATGATGCATGTTATTAAAAGGACATTTCTGCATTGCTATATTAGTTACAAATTTAGGTATCAGATAAAGTATGATCTAAGCGCAGGTACAATCACACCTTCCCAGTCACGAAGCTATTTCCTTTACATGGTTAATTTCACTCGTATAATCTGTTCATAGAATGTTTATCACATGAGGGAGTTGCGGAAAATAGTAAAACTATATTTATTTGTCTTTTGGAAAATTAAATTGCACTGTAAGAAAAAGGACAAATAGCTAAAGATAGAATTATAACGGATGTTTAAATATGAGGATAAGAAAATATTAAATAATAATAAACAATAAGCAATGGCTAGAAAAACCAATGAAAATGGCAGACTTATGATATCAGATCCCATACCAAGACTCCACAATTAGCAAAATCCACATTTGCAGTCCCTTGTAGAAAATCTAGGTTAAGGCCAAAACTTAGCAGCGGACCCCTGGCAGTTTACTCTTCGATAGATTGCCAATGTCTAATTTTCAAAACTTGCCAAATACGAAATATATATATGTATATATTATATATATTCCAAAGGCTTTTGGGAATTCCGAGGGCTTCTAGGGATTCCGGAGGCTTCCGGGAATCCCAAAGGTTTCAGGGAATTCCGAATGATCAGGGCTGACCGCAAAAATACCCATTTCTACCTGCAATGCTGCCTTTTGTGCCTTCAATTGAAATTCACTAGCCCATCACACTTTCTTCCTCCACATCCTCCTTGAAGAAGGGTGAATCTGGGCAGTCTCCCCTAACTCCTTGTATACAGACGAAATTCAATATAATACTTGAAGTTTCCCAAGGTTGGACAAGAACCTACAGGCCCATCAGTAAAACAGCTCTATCGGTTCAGTTATAGTACATGTATCCCAGTTGCACAAGAGCGCTTGATCTTGTTAGGTAGTCACTAAGTAGGGAAAGACCCTCTCTCCTACGCCCCTCTTTAATCCCTAATGGTAATAAATTGGTCCGTCAGCTGTTAAGCACTTACGTGAGATTCCGCACCGGTGAAAAGTACTTACAGACAACAGACAGACAGACCAAACTTCCGTTTTTTGTAGTAAGATAACAGACAGCTAACGGGCAGGGAGGACTATAAAATTCTAGGTTCTACGTCTATAGTTTGATTAGCCTTATCGTCCACCTACAGGCATGCTTCCTGTAAAAGTTTTGGCTGTTAGTAAGCAAGCAGCCAAATCAAATTTTCTTATATAAAAATTAATGAACAGCTTTTCAGCACCTGTGAAAAGCAATTAACCAAGAGTGGTTGACAGCTTTTGATCATTTGCTCATGTGGGAAGAATAATGCAAGTATAAAATTCGAGATAGAGAGTGTTAATTTTAACGTGATTCATCAGAGCTGAGGCTGACTTAAGATTTATTGATTCATTGCAATATTTCAAAGAAAAGATGAAAATGAAACATGAATATTGTAGGCCTATACATTCTCGTAACTGACCGGGTAATCAGGATTTTCATGGCCATTTACCGATGAGAATTAAGCAATGAAGTTATATATTGAAAATGCCTTTTTGATTATCAGTCGTACTATTTGAGGTACTTTATCTCCATTTCACTTGACAAGCTCGAAGATAATCACTTTATATTAATTATATTTCAAATACGATAACACAATCTGATTTTCCTTATGCTATCACCAGACAATACGGAGTAGAAGTAAACGCCAACTGAATCCACTGATCCCGAATTCCATCGCTCATTATCCAGGTAACTGTGAGCATTTTTTTATATTTGGAAATCTTTGCTAACTTGAGCATCGCACAACTTAATTATAGAAATTCTATAATAGAATTTATTTTTCTACTTAAAAGTTTTTGGGTATTTTTTATTACGTTGTTCAACACATGGAATTTCCTTCAGTTCTTTTTTTTTTCTTAGGTAATAGAAGTTTGGGCATTCCAATACTCTCATTTCGATTACAGTGCATTCATGACTTAATACCTGTAAAGTTAATTTAGCATAATGTCCAAGGTAAAGAGGAAATGGAACCCATTGTGTAAAAACAATGAAACAAATTTCCAATGTGTTCTCAAAGGATACAATGAATAAAACTATCTTCAATTTTGCAGGCATCAGCCAGCCACCGATTGACAAATGCCCCAGGAATGAAGTCCTCTTCGGTGATGGCAACTGCTATCAGCTCTTGACCCAAGGTCCGTGTGCCATTCACGAATACTTGGTACTGAATCCCAGTAACAACGGCCCTTACTGCGTGGAAAGGCTCTGCTTCCCAGACAGGATCTTTGTCTTCAGTGACCAGCTCTGTCATGATCCTCGGACCACAACGGTGTGCCCACGTGAGTTGCCTTAGGAGTTTCCTAACTATCAAACTACATTTTGTCTCCTTTACTTGACGGTACGATTGGTTTGCTTAATTCTTTGGCAAGTCTTTGCGTCAGAATTATATTTTTCTGTATTTTGATCGGTTTTTCTGGTTTTATAACCTTAAGCAAAAGACATGACGTCCCGATAACTGGTTATCAGTGTAGATATCAGTGGAAAGTATGGGTAATGAAATCCATATTTCTCTTCCCCTTTTAAAGTAGTAGATGGCGTATTGGCCTTATCACATATTTAAAAATCTTCAGATGAAGGTTTATACACGTATTACGTTACTTAACATCAAACCTTCTTTGCTTCCTATTGTTACGATAATATAAAGGAAACCAGGCGGGGGATTTGTACTTTTCTCCTTGTCCAGCATCTGGAAAATATGTTGTTTTAAATGGTGACTACCGTAACTACGTATTCGAAGAAAAAGCCCTTTCACTGAAGACATGGTAACATTATAAAAGTCAGGCTGGTTGCAGATCATCAGTAATATTTTATCAATTACGTTCGTTCTCTAAGCTTTAGAGATAATCAAATTCCTTTGATGGACGCAAAGGTTGGGAGCGCATTCACTAAAGTCAAACAAGATGAAAAAATGACATGATACATGAATTGAAAGGAAACGAAATACAAATGGAACTACTTTTAAAATATCTTGTAGAAAGAGGAAACGTGCGACAATTATTTCGAATAGAATATTTTACTCTTTGCTTTCATCCCTTATCATTAAATAGTTTTTTTCAGTACGCATGGTTCTTGGGAGTCAGTTTTCAAAAATATTATGAAAATAACTTATCAAATTACATTTCAGATAAAATTGACATTTCAAATATTGAAT
>NC_061087.1:45259165-45279165 GCF_015104395.2 Macrobrachium nipponense | reverse complement strand
TCACATCATGAAATAGCAATCCTTAATAACGTGTTGTAACAGAAAAACCTGATGGCAAGAAAATCTTTTATTCAAGAGAGAGAGAGAGAGAGAGAGAGAGAGAGAGCGTTTTGATTCTCTCTCTCTCTCTCTCTCTCTCTCTCTCTCTCTCTTGAATAAAAAATTTTCTTCGCATCAGGTTTTTTTCCTTTCCCACACGTGTGTTTAACATTGTCATAGTGTGTGTGGCGGGTTTTAAGAAAACTCTGAGATATCAAAATTTTGATTCTTACGCAAAAAATCTACGCCTAGATACAGAAAAAATGTAAAGAACTTCTTATAAAAACCACTTAATTACTTCTAAACATTAAATGTAAACTTATTTGTTCACTAATGAATTATTATTTCTATAAGATTAATCAGAATGCATAATTACAGGAGCACTATTCAGCTCCGTGGCAATTGTAGGAATGCCTCTACTGTGTACAATAACAATAGCGAATGTGCCACCCAGACTTAAAGTGAGAATCTCGAACTTAAGACTAACAATATTGATTTACACTATGTAGTGGAGCACTGTAAGCGAGCCTTTGTTCTTGCTAGTATCCTGGATCTCAACCCAAGACTGGCACTGGCAGAGTACGTTGAGTGACCCTGTTGAACTACTGCAGAAGGCACACAACGGAGCAGGTTACACGGATCTCCAAAGCAGTCAGAGTTGATACACACATCCAGTGACATGATATTCTAAGCAATTGTGCTAAGTGTAAGAATTACTCTAATTCAATATAGCGTGATATCAATGCGTAAGGTGGGTTGGTAGTGTAAATGAATATCACCTATATAAAATAATTTCATAATTACTAAGGCTCATATAAGTCTCAGATGGGGACCAGAATGTTAGGAATGGGATGGGAGGAAAAAAGTTGAAGCAGGAATGAGTGCTAGGAGTGGGAGATGAAGTGCCGACAAAAGAAATTCCAATTCCAATTTCCTTAGTTCATGGACAGGCTGGGCATAGTCAAAGGGCTCGTAGTGGAGCATTCAAAGTGGGCGCCAGGGCAGAGTCCAGGTTTCAGGGATAGTAGGTTCAGTTATAGGCTAGTTGTGTCAGCGTCAAGAAGGTGGATAGAGATAGTGACCGGCCAAGTCGAAATGAGTGATTCTGCTTCCAGGCATAGTTGTGCTGTGTCAGGTCAGGGCATAGCACAGGGCATACTACTGCAGGAACTGGCTAGGACAAAGACAAATAAGCTGGCGAAGACAGGCCATATTTATACTAGTCATAGGGGAGCTGGTCACATCTGGTTCAGGCTGGCTTGGTTCTCCTTTGGTGCCTTCACTTTCACCACCAATTGTCGTTAATTACCTGGAAGAGGTTATTGAACGCCAGCAGAGAGGTGTGGAGAATGGAGTACAATGGAGGCTACCATGAATCAAGATGAAGGGTTTCAGTAACAAGAGCGAGGGAAAGAGTTCAGGTAAAAAGGCAAGAAGGGACAGGTCAGCTAGAGTTTCATGGATTGGAGGGCAACTAGCTGCAAATGGTTTCTGTTAAATTAGACTCAGGACTGAGGTAAAAAAGAAGTACAATAGAAAAGGTGTTCTATTCCCTTAAGTGCAAGTGACCCTTCTAGGGATTTGGAATATGGTCGTCGACAGTGACATCTAACAAGGTGTGTAGTGTCGTTAAAATCAAATTTGCAAAGGAAGAAAGGGCTCAACTCAAAATCATTTCCCAAAGGGAGGAGGGTCCTGACTCAAAATCATTCTCACGTTGGTCCCAATGTTCAGAACAAAATGGGGCTCACGTGTAGTGGGTTTGAGATTCCCTGTTCCCTTACTTTATGCCTGTAAAATATTCTTTCAGTTTTAGCAATTTGTTAAGGAAAAGAAAACTAAAAGAGGGTTCAAAATGGATCCTTATTGATATACATATATATATATATATATATATATATATATATATATATATATATATATATGTATGTATGATATATATATATATATATATATATATATATATATATATATATATATATATATATATATATATATATATATATATATATGTATATATATATATATATATATATATATATATATATATATATATATATATTATATATATATATGACATATATCATATATATATATATATATATCATATATATATATATATATACCACATATATATATATATATATATATATATATATATATATAGATATATATATATAGTATATATATATATATGCCACGAACGAAAAACAAATGACGGAGTATCGCAGACCTTTGTCTTGTCCTTGTATCTGAGATGATTGTCTTAAACTTTTAATTGCACCCATTGTTTATGCTTGTTTGGAAGGTTACTCATCTTCCAGGTGTGTCGGATTCTAGGTACTAATCTCTTTATAATCCCTATCTGTCAGTTATACGAATCTTCTTGTATTGTCTTTTTCCTCATGTATGTCAGTTTTCTGCTTAGTAAATTGGACGTTTACCGTCGAAAGGTCTCGCAGATACACCGTCGTTTTTTTTCCTTCGTGGCATATATCTTTATTTTATGGACATTCCTAACTTTTCGTGATTCAGTTATATATATATATATATATATATATATATATATATATATATATATATATATATAATATATATATATATATATATCTATAAAAACATATATATATCTATATATATATATATACTATATATAATATATATATATATATGACATATATATATATCATAATATATAAATATAGAATAATTATACATCACTCGTGATTCATATAAATTATTCGAGCGACAAGTGTCCTTTAATATATAATTCGCTCTACCTCGGAATTGATATATTTTCGTATATGTAAACCCAAGGTGAATTTTTTAGTTGATGATAATTTTGTCCTCTCGTGCGATCGAACCACCGTCCAGCGGACAGGGACGAAATCAAGAAGACAGTGACGTTATTGATTCGACTAGCAAATGAGGTTATAAGTTTATACCGATTCTGACCTAACATATCACCGTCGAACTCGGTTATTCTTAATTAGAATCGATATCCAACCCCCTCTACCATGTTAACAAATTTGAACGTTTGACGAACGTAGCCATATTATGAATAATTATCACATCACCGTGATTCATATAAATTATTTGAGCTGCAAATGTCCTTTAATATCTAATTCGCTCTCCTTGGAATTGATATAATTTCATATATGTAAACCGAAGTGGACAAAATCTAGACGACAGTGACATTATCAATTCGGCTAACAAGTGAGGTTATAAGTTTTTACCGGTTCTGACCTTACAAATCACCGTCGAACTCGGTTATTCATAATTGGAATCGATATCCAACCCCCTCTACCATGTTAACAAATTCGAATGTTTGACGAACGTAGCCATATTATGAATAATTATCACATCACCGTAATTCATCTAAATTATTCGAGCTACAAAATTAATGTCCTTAAGTATCTAATTCGCTCTACCTTGGAATTGATATATTTTCATGTATGTAAACTGAGGGGAATTTTTCAGTTGATAATAATTTTGTCCTCTCGTGGGCTCGAACCACCGTCCAGCGGACAGGGACAAAATCAAATAGGTCCTGAAATAAATGAAGGTGTTTGATTGCAGGTCCACTGGAACCTACCAAGAAATTACCCAGACACAGAGATATGATTTGCACAGAGTGGGTTATTTAAATAACAGCCTCATACCTAAGGGTTCCCAAATTTCCTCTCACAATCAGGCCCGATATTTGTCTGCAAAGAAATTGCATTCTAGCATCAGTACTAAGGTGATGGACACATGGGAAACGTTACACATTACTTTCTTTTATCATTTCATATCAAAGCTCTCTCACAAGGGACATGGAAGGGCTGGGAGCTTACACATATAGGAATATTACGTTGCCTGATTAACTAGGGGTGTTTAAATATCACTACTAGCATCCCAAGGGGAATTAATTATAGCACTGAACCAAAATTGGGGAGTGAGAAGCTGAGCCAAGAAGGAGGGAGTCATCTTGGAAAGAATGAAACGAAATACAGACTAAGGCAAAAAAATTCTGGTTGCACCCGAAATTACTCTACAATCTATGCTCTAGGGATAGTTAAGGAACATGTGCGGGATCCCCAAATGAAACAGGAGAGCAAAAGGGGGGAAGTGCAGTTGCCTCCTGCTTTTAAGATCTCTGGCATCAGGAGGCTCCACCTCCTTACAGGATACCTGTGGAGATTAATTCCAGGTAGTCAATAGGAATAGAGGAGATGGTTTAGAGAATGAAGGCCTTCAGTTCAGAGGGGTAACTTGAGAATATGAACTTCCTTTAGAAAAGGGTATTATTTTACTTGGTTCTGGCTTAAAATCCTGAACAATATATATATATAATATATATATAATATATATATATATATATATATATATATATATATATATATATATATATATATAATTACATTACATACAGGACCTCACTGAAACCGAATGGTATCAAGCGGAGATATTGAATAAAAAAGTTACAAGCTTTCCTGGACTAACAGTCCTATTGTCAAGTAATAAACACATACCTTTTCGTGTTCACAATATCGTTGAATGTCGGATTCACCATACCAAGGGAAAAAACTTGAACTGAAAGAGAATTATAATGATATGTGCTTCGGGGTTGGCCAAAGTTGTCAAAGTTGACTCTATCGCTGTCTAAACTAAAGGCCCAGATTCGAATCATGCCCGGGGAAGAAGCACATATCAGTTATAATCTCCCTTGAGTGTAATTTATTCTTAAAGTTACTATGGATTCGATAGAAAACGATATTTGTTTGTGTTTGGTATAAAAAGTATTCCAGTTAAGGGTGGTCGATTCAAAAGGTGATATCATCTGGTATTTCTTGGTGGCCATCCTTCAGGATCTGACCTGCCATTATATTATATATATATATATATATATATATATATATATATATATATATATATATATATATATATATATATATATATATTGGTCCAGAAAATCTACTCTGCTCCATGTGAAGTAAACGAGCCTCTCTTCCTTTATTCACTCCCTCCTTTATTTAGATATAAACTTTCCATCTGTTATTCAAAACAGCTCTCATTTCAGATGGTAACTCCAAACACTTCGAAATAATAATAATGATTATATGATTATCAATAATAATAATGGTTAACCTTTGACAGCATCCTTCCGGCGAGAACTCCGGCCAGTCGCCCATCGAGAGCCGCTCCTCCAGTTCCTCCACGTCAGGGCTGTCCAAATGTAAGGAACACTTTAAGAAAATTTACTGTTTTGATGCACACTTTACTTCCTACTACTAAAGTGGCAAATAGCATGCAGCTTTTCTTAATCTTTTATCCTCAATTACCATCATCTAGGGGAACATAAATCTGTGTACCATTAAGAAATAAAAAAATAAAGGTACAAATTATCTGAAAGTTATATCAAGAACATCATTATGTAAATACATTTGGACCCGAGTTCTTTAAGGATACTGGAGATTTTATATTTTTTCTTATTTTCACTTATCATACTTCTAAGAGTTGCCTCTAACATATTCAAGAGATAAAAAAAGAAATAAAAAACGTAGGCCAACATAACAGATGAACTTGACGGCACACCGTTTTTAGATAAAAAAAAAAGTGTATGAGAAACATTGCAAATCTTTAAAAGTAGAAATGCCGATAACCTGATAGTTTTGTAATAAGAATTTCATAGAAACAAAAGAAAAAAACTGAAAAAAATATATAAAGCAGAGACAAACTACTATTCAGTGACAGCAAATCTTTTCACATGGATCACCAACTCTGCTTTCTTCCTTTCCAGGGTGAAGCGTTCAACATCCAGCGGATGTGTGAAGCTTCAGGGAATGCAGTCAATTCGGTCAACGCTTTCAATTTGGGAAAGTAATGGTGGGTGCAGTCAGTCACTTATTGGCCAGGTAATTTCAATTTCAGTCACAGGAACTCGGTGGTTCCGGCATCTTAGAATTAGTATTCTTATTGATAGACGAGTTACAGTGAGAGAATATGCCATAAATGATACGATTACATTTAATAGTTTAGAAAACTCACTGCTCCTTTTCTATGTGTTTTAAAGAGTGAGAAGAAGGGTAGGTACTAGAAACAACCTAATAGCGTCCTAAGAAAAGAATTCTTGTCAGTTGCTGTATGTGATGTACATAAATTGGTTCGTGTTGGAATTCTCCCCCGAGTATGTGACTCCGATGAAATGGCTTTGTTCTTCTCGAAGGATGTCTAAAACAGTGTTCCTAATAGTAAAACAGTCATCTAAAAAAATTTTTAATTGAACATTAATACGTTAAGAAAATGTTAAAAAAAATCTTTAAAGAATATATACATGTCCATTTTACACATAAAAAGCTTTTCCATTTTCTAGGAATTAGGATGTTTTACACTAATATAAGATTAGACTTAAGGTAGTGATAGACAAATATTCATAAAAACAATTTTGTCAGCTAGTTTCATATTAAAGTTGACAAAATACCGTGGTAATACAAACTACATGAAGTATATATATAATATAATATATATATATATATATATATTATATTATATATATATATATATATATATATATATATATATATATATATATATATATATATATATATATATATATATATATCAAATAGAAGATAACTGATCTTAGTTTTAGGATACTCCAGAAATGGAGAATCAGAAACTCTTATTCTACGGACGCAAGTTCACTTACTATAATACACTTTCTCTCATTAGTAATATAGAAAATAAAAAAAAGAAGCTATAGTGTTGCAAACTTTTAACATTACTATCTATCGTAGAAGTAGAGTTATATAAAAACACGCTTACAACTAAATTCAGGTATAAAATGCCTTTACAAAGATACTTGTATACAAGCATACAATTATGTATATGCACGCATGTACATACTTACTACATTTGTATTTATATTCGTGCACGCGCACACACATACACACACACACACACACACACACACACACACATACATATATATATATATATATATATATATATATATATATACATACATATACACACACATATATATATATATATATATATATATATAGATATATATATACATATACATATATATATATATATATATATATATATATATATATATATGTATATATATGTATATATATATATATATATATATATATATACATATATATATATATATATATATATATATATATATATATACCTGAGCTCTGTTGTCCATACCTAACTGACTGTTTATGTTATATCCTCTGGGGAAGTGATTTTCCTGTAAAACTGATGTAAGATTGGCACAGCCCAGGCATGGGATTTCATATACTCCTGTGTCTTTGGGGATTGGCTTGTTGGACGTGAATCGGGGATTTGGCTAGGGTATTTGGGTAGGTTTATCGAGAGTCTGTATCACCATCTTAATCCTATCCAGGTGTGGGATTTTTATTTTATTGTTGGGTGTCTCTCTGTCATGTCTTGAGGGGGTCAGTAGAAAATTACATTTGCTTTAAGAATAGCTTTCTCAATTATATGGTCAGGATGCCTTGAAGACGAAAGCTGCTTGAGAATTAGTTCAAATTCCTTTTCCAGGAAATCTGGGGAACTAATTTGTAAGGCTTTTAAGAATAGGTTGCTGGCTATGCCTATCTTAATACAAATGTCATGATAACTAAAGCCTTGATGGAGATTCTCTATTCACAAAAGTACCAGCAAAGGATGCTCTACAGTTTTTGATGGAAAAATTAGCCCCCTATTCAGATCATTTCCCACTGGCCCTTGACAAAATAATAAAGTTAGTTGAGTTATGTGTATCGAATAGTGTATTTCCATTCAAGGCGTCATTCTATGAGCAAAAATTCGGGTTAAGCATGAGTAGCCCTTTAAGTCCTGTTTTAGCTAACCTATACATAGAATACTTTCAAGCTATAGTAATAAATACAATAAAACCATTTTGGAATAATAGGTAGGGCAATTTCAACAAACTCCTTTCAAAATCAAAAGCATTAGTGCCCAGCATCAAAATTAAAGTTGAATGGGAAACAGACAACAAAATTCCTTTTCTTGATGTTTAATAATTAGAGACACGACAGAACACAAATCTGCTATATACAAAAAACCAACATTCTCACTTTCAACCGTTTACTACTTTAGTTATCATCACATTTCTATCAAGATAGACGTAGCCAGCAAACTATTCTTAAGAGCCTTACAAATTTGTTCCACAGATTTCCCGGAAAAGGAATTTTAACTAATTCTCAAGCAGCTTTCATCTTTAAGGTATCCTGACCATATAACTGAGAAAGCGATTCATAAAGCAAACGTAATTTTCTACCGACCCCCTCAAGACAAGACCAGAGAGACACCCAGCAATAAAATAAAAATGCCACACCTAGAAAGGATTAAAATCTAAGCATTTTGCCTTTACCTACCCAAATACCATAGCCAAATCCCTGATTAATTTCCAACAAAAGCCAATCCCCATGGCTGGACTGTGACCAATTTAATGCCGGTTCTACAAGAAAATCACTTCCCCAGAGATTAAAGAAACATAAATAGTCAGTTAGTTATGGACAGCAGAGCTCAGCTATTTCTAACCATACAAATAACCATAACCACAGAATAAGCTGGAATTTGTCACATACAATTTATAACAGCAAATGCAAGCACAAAAGCCAAATGATAGAGGTAGCCTTCATTAAAGAAATGGGTACCTAGGATTCAGATATCATAGATAAAATCTTCCTTCATCCAGCTTAAGAAAATTAAAGAGAAATTATCAACCGGGGTGACCTAGTTAAACGGCTTACCTGTGGATGGATCTCTTGGTATAAATACCACCTTTTGCTCTAACTATTATCATTCATTACCTAACTGAAGAGAGAGAGAGAGAGCAGTTTCTGTAATATAGTACTTATTATATTTTGGCACTTTTGGGTTCCTTTTATTAGATGGAATTCTGTTGTAACAGAACATTTTTACCGGTCATATATACATGCATACACACAAATGTATATATATACTATAGTAAGCGGGAGAAGGCGTAAGAACATATACTCAACCATTAGATACATTTATTGTCAACGCATCAACAGGACATCTATATAAAAAAGGAGCATCCGAGAACATAATTAAAGAAACATACATAAAGCATAAGAAAACTTAAAATGGAAACTAAGTCAAACTTAAATACTGAATCACATTAGACAATCTGCAGCCCGTACTTTCCAAAAGCAGATCCCACGCTAGAGGTTGCAAGACATCGATAAGATACGACAACTTCAAAATAATTGGTCAAGCCAAGGAACCTGGAGAACTGCATCTCTTGGAAAGTCTATTTATAAAAAGAATTGTACCTACGTTAAATTGCCAATCATCGGCTGTTCCCCTGTTCATAGCATAACTGGGTTGTTTGTTTATATTTGTTCGCCTTCTTTCCTGTTCTTGTGTATTCTTTTAGTGTGTTTGTCTCTGCCATTTTGAGAGGTGCGCCTTACTCTTCATTTTAAGTTTGTTTTTTCCGTTATTTTTTCTTTTATTGATTTTAGTTTTTATAAGGATCATTTTAAGCTCTCTTGGTTTTTAATGTGTAAATGTATTTAAGTGTGATTCAGTATTTAAGTTTGACTTAGTTTCCATTTTAAGTTTTCTTATGCCTTATATATGTTTCTTTTAATTATGTTCTCGGATGCTCCTTTTTTTTATATAGATGTCCTGATGATGTGACCATGGGTCAAGAAACGCGTTGACAATAAATGTATCTAATGGATGAGTATATGTTCCTGCGCCCTTCTCCCGCTTATTATATATATATATATATATATATATATATATATATATATATATATATATATATATATATATATATATATATCATATATATATATTTATATATATATATATATATATATATATATATATATATATGTGTGTGTGTGTGTGTGTGTGTGTGTGTGTGTGTGTGTGTGTGTACGGAAAATTTGGTGCCTACATAAATAGAGAGGAATCGAAAGCACCTGAATATGCGTGTGAAATTTTTTTTTTTTATATATATAAATAAATGAAAGCATTAAAGGATAACTGGTATAAGTCGAATTCTAATTTTTCTTGTTTAAATGCCTTACTGATTTTCTTGATATTCAACTTATCATGTCTTTGGCACATTTAGAAATTTATCAATGTCTATCGGTAGTTATAAATTCAATACCTTATTATTTCATATATTGTAGAATACATTTTGATGTATTACATCTGAAGCGCAAATATTTTTATGTACTTACTAGACTATAATAGGGGTCTATCTTACCAATGAATATTTTGTTGTACGTTGAATTAAATAAATAAGATGAGGTATGATTATAGTTTTATTTTCCTTGGACGAATGCCATTTTGCTCTGTAGGATTATAATTTTGCTTCATGGAGGTATTTTACTCACCAAAGATATGAGAATTCTTGTTGGCTGGATATACAGAAATGGCAAGATGAATCCGAGGGGGAGAGTTTCTCTGCTGAAGTTACCACAGCAGTTGTTAGTCTAAATAGCAATGTTATATTCGATATAGTGTTGTTTTTTGCTCTGTACATAAGTCAGAACTAAAATCTATATCTAAAATTTGGCAAGTGTTACTTCTAACCTTTGATGGAAACCAAACGCATAATTTGATTATTCTTGAAGCTTGAGGCATAGATTTGATGAATTCGGTAGTTGCCTTGAATATGATTGGTAAACGTATGGTCATCGCATATCTAATGATAGTCATAACTAAAATAAACACATAAACAATTAGCCCAATGGGAAGAGATAATAAAACCACAGATTTTCAAAAGTTGAGTCGTTGTTGAATTTGCCAGAAGAATGTGTCTCTGGATCCTATTCACTAGCAACATCACAGATCCAGACTAACATAAATACCACAATAATAATAATAATAACAAGAATGATCGATGATCGCAAACCCCTGCCAAAGGTGAGTAGCTGAACGCCCAATGATCTCCTTTCTCCTCAAAAGTTAGGTTTCTATTGGTCACCACCACAATGAAATCATACCACTCAACTACATTCTGGCGATAATGTAACCACTTCTCCTATGGATGTTAACCAAAGAGATCAAAAGGAAAATGGCATTATTGCTGAGTATACTTGAAACGACAACAGAAATGCAAATTTTTGCGCTTTCTTACAGTGACGTCAATTCCTTCGGAAAAATGTCTGGGTCCTGATGCCTTGTTAACTTTTCGTATAAATCAACATAAACCTTTGTGCAATCCAGTCAACAAACAAGTGATAAAATAAGAAAGAAAGAACGAGAAAACTGAAGCACAAACAAAGCTGCCTTGTTGGATCTAACAATAAAGTCTTACGATTTAACTAATACAGATTTCCTTTCTTTCAGAATAGGTATGCAATAAAAGTCCATTCTGCACATTGTTAGAAAAGTAGCTCATTTTGAATTTATTGAGTTTATCATCACCATATGTATAGTCCGCAGTTTTTTCTAAGTTTAAAGGTCACCGAGATGGGTAACCGATTGCCGTTTCCACTCCCCAGCCTGAAAACGAAACACAATAAAACACAGACAAAGGAGAAGAAAGACGGCGATAAATCAAGAAGTACGGATACACCATACCTAAATGGAGGAAAGATTAATAAAAAAAAATAAAAAAAAATTGAATAAAAACAGCGGAAACACCAAGAGAATTACAGTTCTTTGCAGATTAACGTCAAGATAAAATCAAAGAACAGTGCAATTTAAGCTTAAGACTGTAGGTTCCCAAGAGGCAGACTGGTATTACATCACCGCCTGAATGGGGAGGAAGAGCTCTCTTTAATGCAATGGAAGCATGACTAAAATGAAACAAGGCCGCCTGAAGGAGGGACTCGCACATCATCTGTAACGTCATCACTTGTAGTGCTACCTGACGCATACCAGCGATTCACTCTTATTACTTTCCCACCAATATCTGCTTGTACTCTGTTCATATAACTGCCTAACCTTACCAAAATCTCAACAATCCTGCTTTTATTTACTAATTTTAGGTACGTGCCAATCAATAACAATTAACTTCAGACATCTTAATGAAGCAATACCATAAAAAATCTAAATGAGTGCGCAATTATTTTGAAGACAATCGATATTTAAACACTATTTTGTTTTCTTTTTTTTTTTCTCTCTCTCTCTCTCTCATCCTTCCCTGGCAACAGCAGGTTTAAATTTGTTTATGACGGCAGGTGTTAGAATATGACAAACCAAATATGCCCATTTTCATAATATCGTTCTCTCATCTCTGACAATTTCAGATTTCCTTATTTTGGATAATGGAATTTAATTGATTTTGATGCTTTGTACTAGAATATGATCATACAAACAAAGTAACCAAGATCCCATTGCATGATAAAATTCAAGTTTAGGTATGGTGTAGGTATACTTATATAGGCTCTAGCGACATACATTATATGTTAGTGCTTAGTTACTTACTTAAAAGAGAATTTGAAGTCATTCTGCCATACAAAGTAGTCTATATGGCTATTGATAATGTACATTAAAAATATAAACTAAGTTACAATTTATTTTGTAAGTTTTATATAAAGCTCTTTTCAAAATAAAGGAAAGAATAAAAACTAAATATTTAACTAAATATTATATATACTATATATATATTATATATATATATATATATATATAATATATCATATATATATATATATATATATATATATATATATATATATATATATATATATATATATATATAATATCTTATTCAAAGCAGCATTATACAAAATTCAAAATGTAAGCAGTAAATCAAAATGATGTCACAGTTTAGTCTCATTTGTTGTTCATCCCGAAGATAATGCAAAAATATGAAAAATAGTAGTCTGTTTGCATTATTATAGATTACTGGTAACAACAAATGCATTATGGACAATAATGAAATCACCAGTTTTATCAAAATCACTGCAGATTATTGGTTAGGTCTATGATCATCAGTGCCGCACAATCGTAGCTTATTGAGCAACAGTTCAAGGTCATTAGTACAATTAACCTTAAAAGGAACCTTATAGTCGCCTACTATGAGATTCAGGGTCTCTGTAACACGGTTTTTTGGACTTTGCTCCTTGTCAAAGCATCAGATGTAGCTGAAAGTTGACATATGTATATTTTACAACCACACACAAATTTTGTCAGCATTATCAATAACCTAAACCCGATAGTTTTAATTTTTATAGAATAAAAATTATCTAGCCGACGCCATGGCCAATGATTACGAGCCAAGAGTCGAAAAACATTCATTACGTAAGCAAGGTAAACAACACCTTTTTGACTAAATGTTGCCCCGCCATCCACCAGACAGAAATTCCATCGGCTCTGAAACCCAAAGACTTTATGAATGGCGGAACGATACATAGATGTGGGTGGGGTATCAGTGCTAGCGTAGTAGTACTACTGTAGCAGTAGTGCCGCAACAGTATAGCAGTAATATACATGAATTAAACGTTTAGGCCAACTGCTGGGATCCTTGAGGATCATTTAGCACTTCTTACAACTACTCGAGAAATTAGTTTTTATAGCCAGAAGTTAAATTTTCTAATCCAACAATGCCCATGGCAGCCTTCAGTGTTATTCTGAAGCCTAATGAAGTCACCATTCTGACGATAATTATTGGTGAAGGTTTAAAGCCAATATGCGGTACCGGCTATTTTTTGTCAGTAAATAGGTAGATAGCCAATAAATAAAAATTGCTTGACATTGGATATAGCAGTTATCAAATCAAGCTTGTCTACTATGTTTTTGATAATTACCAACTATTCCCTACATCTTGTCAATCTGATTGTGACCTATAAAGTAGACTGTAATTTCTTTGGAAACTTATTTTGGGAGTTAGACTAATAATCGAAGTGTTTTTGTATTTATTAATATATTTTGTTGGTTTGTTCATTATGACAATTATCAGTGGAGAGGTTCCAGAGTTCATAAAGGTGTACTGCTTTGCTTGTATTTAAATTTGTATGCCATTGTTGCTAGAGGTTTAGCCTTCGTTACGTATAGCCAATCATCCATCGAGAAAGGGGGAAGAAATGCCGTCATAAGTTACGTAACGAGTGTCTTCGAAACCTTTTCTCTGAGTAAGTTGGCCCGTCTTCAAAAAAGGTCACTTTTACATTATAAGTACCAAATCTATTCAACCTACGTAGTGCAGAATACACTCAAAATTTATGTGTTGATATAATATGTATTCTGAATGAGCGTTATATTTATGAAATGCATAGATAAAAAGTTATTGCGAAAAAACCGTGTTACAGAGGCCCTGAATCTCATTGTAACTCATTAATTCAACATCCTTTGAAAAGCATTAAAAGAACAACCTGGTCCGATGACTGAAGATACTGCAACTTTAGGGTGTGGAACACTGACAGTGTGACAGATCAAGAGAGACTCCTCTTAGTTCAACAACAGTCCAATATTTTCCGTCTAAAAATTGCAGTTTTCCCGTAAATTTATTGACTGTACGGAATTATCTCTCATTCATGGACTTTCTGTCATCATCAACACTCTGTGCCACTGCAGTTCGGATAGCAGATTCTTCACATATATCAGGATTATCTCTACGAGATGATCCTGATATATGTTCTTAATATAAGACTAACAAACATCCAAGAAGGGTGGGAGAAAGGAAAGCCGGCTGTTGAGTTCCTTGTTTCTAAGTGTATTCTGTTCAAAATCTTACAACAAACGATGAAAACAAGTCATCGGAAATTTTACAGGATCACAAAACAGTAACAATCACTTATTCCTAAATCTCTTACTCAACAATTACAAAGGCAATTCACTCAAATTAATGCAATCAATATAAATAATAATAATGCAGTATCTCAATAAACTTAATTATCTAATCAAATTCATAATTCAAATGACATTAAAGAAAACGTTAAAACAGCAAATTAAATGGCATACGCAACTAAATAAACAAGTAAAGCTTTTCATAAAGTTAATTCCAACAATATATATTCTGGGAATTTTGACGGGATTACACCCTTGCCAAGCCTAAGGACCTTCAGATTGGCTCTTATCGGACTGTGTTATTTCCTCTTATTTATGACATTTGAGGCACGAAATACAAGCTGAAATAAACAATAAATAAACCGATAATGGAGCCGTTACGTAGCTGAAATCCACTTATAACTACTACTATAACGGCGATGAATCCTACTTCGCATGCGCAATGTCATAGAGGAGCCTTTGTTTCAGACACCGATTCCGAAGTGAGAGAAATAATAGGGGTTGAGAGGGGGACGATATGTATTTAACCGATCATGTTGCGCTATTAACCCTACATTGGAGTGGAGAATTTGGAGGTGTTATTAAACATATATTCCTTTTCCTCGTTTATGTTATAATCGTGTTATAATATTTCAAGCTGATGGAGTACCTGCTATTGTTTATTGTTAAGATATGTTTTCCCATGGCGAGCAGGCGCCAAGTAAGCGTGCCGGTTGGAGACGGCAACTGGCGTCAGTATGTAATTGAGGACCTAATAAACCACACGCCTCTACCACCGTGTATCTCTTGTCCCACCTTGACATCCAACATGGCGCAGTGATTCTTAAGGACCAACGTGACCCTCACCATGCCCTTCCAGCGTCGCTCAGCGCAGTCCACCCCAAGGGCCGCATGCCCTGTCGTCCCCCGTGGGCTCATTCCTGCCCTGCAAGAAGCCAGGCAGGCCATGGCGGCACAGCAACAAATGATCAACTCCCTCCGTGACCGTATTACGACACACGCTACCCCTGCACCACGTGTCCCTTCGTCTGCAGCCCCGGAGAAGTGTGAAATCGAGCTGAAGCCCGCCGCATTCAGATCCTGGAGAAGGTCGATGGAATGTTGGATCGAATTGTGCAGACTACCACCGCACGAGGTCGTCCACCACATCAGGCTATACTGCACGCCCCCTCTGCAACGAGCGCTGGACGCCAGATTCACCTCTCAGGAATGGAGTAACCTCACCGCTACGGAAGCCATGGATTTCATTCGCGATATTGTGTTACGCTCTACAAACCGTGCTGTGTTATGGTCGGAGTTTTTCAATGCGACACAAGGCCCAGGCGAAAGCGTTAGTGATTACTTTTTAAAGTGTTCCCAAAAGGCCACCGATTGCAATTTCCAGTGCCCTCAGTGTCAGTGTAGCCTAGCCGAATATATGTTATTACCTAAGTTAACGGTGGGCCTAAGTGATGAGGCTATGCGTCGTCATGTGTACCAATGTAGCAATGACATTAATAGTGTTAGCGCCCTTAGGGCTAGGTGCTGTGCCTACGAGGCGGCCCGTGTTGACGCCGCTGCGCGCCAATGCAATTGGCGGGAAACTGCTCTCGCGGCTGGCAGCGAGATATCCGAGGCAGATCATCCGAATGCAACCGTCGCTGGTACAGGTAGGGGCCACCCACCCACCCCCTCCTGTGGAACTGCGGCGGCCGCCACGCCCCCGGCAGAGCCTCATGCCCCGCCAAGTCCGCCGTATGCAACGGATGCCGCAAGCAGGGCCACTATAAAAAATGCTGCAGGAAATCCCATGCAAAAACGGCAGAATCTCCGACAGATGTGTCTAGTGCTGTGTCTGGTGCTGTGCTTGTTGCGGGCGCCAACCTCACCCGCCACCCAGTAGTGGAGGTAACAGTCGTCCACACCGCCACAGGAGTGTGCAAGCGGCCTGTCGTCGCCGTGGCGGACACCGGGGCACAGGTATGTGTGGCGGGCCCCTCAATATTGTCGCGCCTCCAAGTCCGCCCAGCAGCCCTTACACCCCGTGCCGGCTTGCGGGACGTAGCAAACCTCCCCCTGAAGTGCCTTGGATCCGCCGTGTGCCACGTCACCTTGCAAGGCCGCACCACGGAGCAGGATGTGTACATCGTGCAGTCGGCAAAGCACCTCTTCCTGTCACTGGACGCCTGCAGGGACTTGAAGCTGGTACCCAAGGAGTTCCCCCACCCCACCCCCGCGGTGGCACACGTGAGCTTGTTCGACGGCGTAGCCCGACGGGCCACCCAGGTACCACCCCGACCCGCCGAGGTGCCCCTGCCGCCCCAGGAGGAGCATGCGGCCAGACTGGAAGCCTGGTTCCTGCAACATTTCGCCACGACGACGTTTAACACAGCCAGAAAGCCACTGCCAGTGATGCAGGGGGAACCGCACCACATCCACCTGCTCCCAGGAGCCACGCCCTATGCATGCCACACCCCAGCATCGGTACCAAAACACTGGGAAGAGGAAGTGAAGGCCCAGCTCGAAGAGGACGTCGCCCGTGGCGTCATAGAACCAGTACCTGCTGGGCAGCCGACTGAGTGGTGTGCCCGTATGGTGGTCGTCGCCAAGAAGTCAGGACAGCCACGCCGTACAGTCGACTACCAGCGCCTCAACGCATCCTGCCTGCGGGAGACACACCATACCCCAGCCCCATTCGACATGGTGTCCGGGGTACGCAAGCACACATTCAAGACTGTGGCGGACGCATACTTGGGATACCACCAGGTGGAGCTAGACGAGGAAAGTCGCGACCTGACCACATTCATCACCCCCTGGGGGAGATTTCGTTACCGACGTACCCCCATGGGACACTGCTCCGCTGGCGATGCGTATACCCGATGATTCGACGACGCCATCCAAGACATCCAAAGGAAATACAAGTGTGTCGACGACACCCTGCTCTACGACGACAGCATCGAAGGGGCTTTCTGGCACGCCTACGACTTCCTCGAAACCTGCGCAGCTAAGGGCGTCACCCTGAAGCTGGAGAAATTCCAGTTCGCAAGAAGAGAAGTGGACTTTGTGGGCTTCAACTTGGGCTGGGGGGCCTACAAGCCAACAGAGGAACGTTTGGCGGCCATCAAGAACTTCCCGATGCCGTGTCAGCCCTCTATCACCGACATAAGGGCATGGTACGGATTCGTCAACCAGCTGGCACCCTTCCTCGCAACAGCCCCCATCATGAACACATTCAGGGAGCTCCTCAAGAAGCCAACGGGGAAGTTAGTGTACTGGGACGAAGCACTCCGCACCAAATTCCATCAAGCTCAGGACACAATCTGCCAATTAGCAAAGGACGGGTTGGCCTACTACGACAGGAGCCGCCCCACAGCAGCGATCACTGACTGGAGCAAAGAGGGCATAGGGTTTGTTATTCTCCAGCAGTATTGCGCGTGCAGCTCTGCCACCACACCCTTTTGCTGCACGAGCGGGTGGCACCTGGCGCTATGCGGCAGCCGCCATCTCACCGCCGCTGAAGCTGGCTATGCCGCCGTGGAGGGGGAAGCCCTTGCGGTAGCCTGGTGTCTCCAGAAGGCGAGGCTGTTCCTGCTGGGGTGCCCCAACCTCACCGTCGTGACAGACCACCGCCCATTAACCAAGTTGTTGGGGGATCGGGCCCTTACGGAAATCTCCAACCCCCGTCTCTTCAGGCTGAAGGAGGGAACCCTGCAGTACCGCTTCAGGGTCAAGTATCTGCCGGGGAAGCGTAACAGTGCGGCAGACTTCCTATCACGATACCCCGCCTTGAAAGCTGATCCCAGCACCCACGACGTGGACATCGACGAGGACCTCACCGACGCCATGGCGGCCGCGGTCCTGGCAGCAGTAGAGCACGACAGCTGCGTCGTGGACGAGGCAAGTGTTCAGACATTGCCGCCGTTCAGCGGACCCCGTGTATCAGCTGCTCATGGCCAGGGTCCTGGCCGGGGACTGGGCTGACAGTAAGTCCCAGGAAGTTGCATGCCTTCGGCCCTTCTACGGTATCAGGGAGAGGCTGGCCGTCGTCCAAGACTTAGTGACATACACATTTGAGCAGGGCAATGTCCGCCTAGTTATACCGGAGCCCCTTCGTCAGCAGGTGGCTGCCAACCTACACGCGGGGCACCAAGGCCTGGACTCCATGCAACGACGAGCACGCCAGACGGTATACTGGCCTGGACTCGAGGGGGACCTGCAGTATCGCCGCTCCTTGTGCGAAGAATGCGACGTTCACGCACCATCCCAGGCCGCGGAGGAATTCATCATCACGCCGCCCCCTGAGTACCCCTTCCAGATGACGGTAGCAGATATGTTCCAGCACGACGGACACATGTACATGGCCTACGCAGATAGGCTCACTGGCTGGCTGGAGCTGGCCCACTTCCCCCACGGTACCTCCTCCTCTCACATCAAGACCCAGCTACGTCGCTACTTCGCCAAGTGGGGGGCCCCGGAGCAAATCTCCACGGACGGGGGCACTAATCTGGCGAGGGAGGAAATGGGGGAATTTTTCAAGTTATGGGGCGTGTCCGTGCGACTATCGTCTGCCCAGTACCCGCAGTCCAACGGCAGGGCAGAGGCCGCGGTCAAGGTTGGGAAGCGGATAATAATGGCCAACACGGGCAGCGGCGGCAACCTCGACACGGACAAGTCCTCGTTGGCTATGCTGCAGTACCTCAACACACCCCTCCGCGGAATGAATAAGTCACCCGCCCAGATGGCAGCAGGCAGGCAGCTCCGAGACGGCGTACCTACGGCCCGCTGGCACCTCACGGTAGACAAACACTGGGGGGCAACCCTCCGGCATAGAGAACGTCAGATGGCTGACAATGGTGCTGCCCTCACCGAGAACGGACCTTCCAGAACGCTTCCCGTCATCAACCCGGGCGCCCATGTACGAGTGCAAAATCAAGCCACCAAGCTGTGGGACCGTACCGGTATCGTGACGGAAACGCTCCCATACCGACAATACCTAGTCAGACTGAACGGCAGCGGACGCCTCTCCCTCCGTAACAGGAAACACCTGCGACTCACATCATCGGGGCCCCAGCCAGTGCGAGCCACACCTGCCACACATCCAGCCCCTCCCACGCCCAAGCAGCCACCGGTCAGCCACCCTACGCCCAGCCCGCAAGCAGTGCGGGAGTCGCGCCCATCACGTCATGCCAGGAGGCCAGCTTGGATGAATGACTACATATGACGTCTTT
>NC_061087.1:45251665-45254165 GCF_015104395.2 Macrobrachium nipponense | reverse complement strand
TAAACAATACCTTTAATTATGTCAACATGATTTTGAGGAAGATCACAATATTTTTCGAATTTACTTAGGGATAATGCAATCATTATAGCGTGAAGGTCTCTTCGATATAAAGAAAGATAAACCATATCCAAGAGCACTCACAACATTTTCACTGATTTGTTTACTTGATAAGTATGCAACCAATCATGACGTGCACTATTAGTCCAATCACCGCTGTCAATAAGATTTTTAAGTTTTCTGTCGAGTTTCCTTTTTATGGCATTTGTAGTCCTACAAAGTTTGTCGTAAATTCCTCGTCGCAGCGAGTCCTTCCGATCCACCGGGATAGAATGATTGAAAGAGATCCTTGTTATTTTCCCAATTCCTTGAATTTTTCTTTCTCTTCCTTCTTTGCTGCTGTTATGTGGTGTTTTATTTTACCATCATGGCACTAAATTCATTAAATGGGTGATGGCCATACCTTCTTAAACGGCGTGGAGTTAAGGTCAAAATACTTGGAAATATTGTAAGATAATTAAGGAAATCTACAGAGTAGATTCTTTGTTAATAACATTCAGGATATCGGACAACCTACCTATATATTGTCATTCTCTATAGATTTATTCTTCAGTCGATACGTAAGAACCAACTCTACCACTCAATGTCAATCCTGAAATGGTTTTCAATAGTTTTGTCTCGGATCTGTAAGATTATTCTTCACTGATTGTTCGCATTTAACGTCACGACCTGAAAACTTTAGCTTACATTTCAATTTCAAGCAAACAAATGTCGCACGTGTATCACGGCCCAACAGGAGCATCGATCATGCAGTTTTGCATCAGAAATAGTACACCGGGAATTTCTATTTCTTTTTCTAATTTATTTCTGTACAGTGGTTTAACGTTTCAGGGGTCTCAGGTAAAAAAAAAATGGCTAGTAATAAGGAAAGCAAGGAGTCTGCTTTACTACTGATGACTAATGAGCAAAATTGCTGTCACTTACATTCCCAATTACTTTCATCTCTTGGGACAAGAAGATCCGTATCTTTTACACGTGTGCGATGGAAAAGCATAAGACTTCAGAGTAACAGTGTTAAGGTATTGAACTTTTCACGTTCTACCTTCACAGCACCGAAAAATCTTGTGATATCAGAACTAACACGCAAGGAGTTCATTATTCCAAAGTTTTAAAATTTACTTGAATAAGTAAAAATTAGATTTCATGAACCCACAATTCTGTCCATATCACGATCTGAATTTTGCTCTTCCTGTGTGGTGATACGAGAAAAACTCGTGAGATTTTCTAACATGGCGGGAACCCTTACTAACATAGACTTAGGTTTCATTGAAATAACTAGTCACCGATTTAGCAGAAGACATAATTTTGCAAGGTAATGGTCCGGCATATCGAAGAATTCTTAAGACGTTTCTTTTCATGTGTAATTTTACATTTTTGTTTTTCCCCCACCTAACCTACAATAAACGAGTATATGCGTAGATTTTAAATCGCAGTAATGACGACGGCATGAGGTGTATCTTTTCGTTACACATTGTAAGACAATTTACATAAACCCGATTTATCTACTTTATAAAACTGCTAAACATGGTTTCTTGTTTATTTGATTTTTGGTGAGGAAATTTCACTTGAAAAGATTATGAATCTCTTATTTTACTGCACTAATAATTGGTCATCAATGAACAAGAAACTGAGGTCAGAGCGTTTGAGTCCTGATGATAATTCAGTAACACATCGATCTTGGCAGAACACCAACGAACTCATGAGTTGAAGCAGAATAACGGGAGAACTCGCACTTGGATCAGCAGCATTATTTGGCATTTCAGGCAAATGGCCCATATTGAAGAAACTTTGGGACGTAGGGAATGAGCTAGAATTATAATGACGAGGATAACGTGATAGCGATTATTATCATCTTGTATTTGTGTCTTATTTAACACTTATTAATGGATGATTCTTTCATCTGAAAATCTTCTTTTTCTTCTTCTTTCTCACTTTGATCCCTACATTGAGGGGTCGGTTGCCTGATGCGCTTCTCGTTACAACATCAGGCATAGTTTATAAATTGGCAAAGGGGTTTTTACAACCGTGTGACCTTGCTGTCATCAACCACAGTTATTGGCGGTGGGCCTCACCTTTGACTAAAAAGTAAAACTGCAAGGCAGCATATTCCACAGTAGGACTGCAAGGCAGCAGCTGTCCTTTTAGTTGCCTTTTACGACACGCAGGACCTACGATGGTAGTATTCTTACACCCCTACCACAGGGCAATTTTAATTTTCTATATCCAAACATAAACACACACTATATTCACAAAGTTGTCATTACTGGTATGGGTGATATAAGGAAACTGAACTACTGAAGCAATGGCAACTTAAGCACAGAGGCGTCGTTGGGGCGGGGGGGGGGGGGGGACATTTGTCCCTGGTCGCAACATTGAGGGGGCGCCAAATTGAAGTTGAGAAGACATCTGTTTTGGGGGAAATGGGATGATGAAACCAGTAACT
>NC_061087.1:45224165-45246665 GCF_015104395.2 Macrobrachium nipponense | reverse complement strand
GAAGTCATCTGCTCAAAAATCCTAGAATTTCTAATCTTGTTAGGAAAAAGCAGGAGCATCCATCTCACTAAATTAGTTCATAAATTGTGTCTTAGTCTCACGAGTCTTTCCAAATATTATATGCCATGTTTTCAAGTTATCTATTCTTAAAATTGCAAGTCAGTTTTGCCAATTTGCTAATGTACGAACTTTTTTTTCGCTCCCTTTGAACCAAATGTTTCGTTTTTAGTTACTTAGAAAAATGTCTCTGGAAAAATGTCTCTGGTTTGAGTGGCTTTCCTTATTAAAATTTAATACAAACAGAAATCTGTTTTCCTGAACAATGCTAAGAATGCAAAAATCATTTCACATGAACAAAAGAGGGGGTAGGGGCGTGCGGGTCTACTGGAAGCAAGAAGGGGGCGTCAGGTAAGATAGTTTGGGAACCACTGGGTTCTAAACAATTGTCCGAATCAGCCTAGCAAATGGTCCGAATCAGCCAAGACTAAGGTCCGAATCTGATCCGAACCGGCCACGGTCCGAATCAACAGTATCTGGCTTCATTATAGAAATGAAAAATACTTAGCAAAAATAAAATAAAAAATCTTTTAGAATTGTCACGTCATAATTTAGTTTCCGCATTTTTTTTTTTTTTTTTTTTTTTTTTGCCTACTCGATACAATTTGGCCATTCAGAACTCTCATCGTAAAAAACATACGACATCTGACAAGAAAAAAAAAATATATCACTTTAAAAGGCAAGGATACACAATTTTCAATATGGCGTGCCAAGTCGTATAATACTCCATTGTCTGGTTTGAGTGTATTTTCTCCATTGTACGTTTTACCCCATAAGCATGCCTAGAGTTTTTTCTGTCATAAGGTGCCCTTGAATTGAACACATCAAACCAGGATTGAGCAAGCTCTATAAAGTCCCTTGTACTTTCCCAGAACATATCTTCAAAAGTCCCTGACTTCCATAAAATCTAAAGCTTTAGATGTTTTTCCGAAAGAAACTGCACTACTTTCCTCACATTCATACGTAGCGCACTTGTTACATTTATGTGTTACATTTATGCTGCAGATCTCTCTTATATGCGCACTTTCTTCAAAATGTTTACTGCATGTGCGATGAGTAGTAGGGTTAAAGTTGTACTTTCTCTTACAACGATAAACCCATTAACGTCTTGTTTCCTCATCACGGAAAAAGGATACCTCCTTTTTTCTATTTGTATGACAACCATACACGGTGCACCTGTTTGGCATCATTTGAATAATTTAGATTATATAAAAATGTAAAACTAAAACTAATCACTGCAGAGATGACTGAAGGACCCGTGATCTACATTTGAATGAAACGATAGCTGAGTGACTTCTTACCCTGACCTCTCCTCCAGGAGGTGCAGCTCTTGGGGGGCGATAAGCCGCAACCCCCCAAAAAGGAACCCTCTATATAGTACCTTGGTCTGAATAAGCCTGCATTTAGATGAAGATGGATGCTTATAGGTGGATCTTCTCTAATGAATGTCACACAAAAATTTCTGGTACCTGCTATGTGGTTATAACGTAATTATTAATGCAGTTTATAAACTGAATTTTGATACGTATGGTGATTATTGACCCAATTTAAATCTATATATGTAGTGCAAAGTAGATAAGTTTCTATTTTGTTATCATTGAATTCTGACGTCTAGCCTGGGCTTAACAAATAGAAAACGTTATTGTCGGTCGCTACAGAAAACCAAGTTAATGGTGAACTTTAATATAAACAAAAGTTAATCTCTGCAATTTACGTACGTTACTGAGATGGCGGTCTACAACAACAACGACAAAAATAATAATAATAATAATAATAATAATAAGAGATGTTCCGTAATGCTAGATGAACGCCCTTTTATCCTCTTTTAACCTCTTATTCCTTATAGTGACACTAATATTTTTTGCTAAAAATGCTGATTTACTGACATTCCGAGGAACAAGTCTGGTTTTGCCTAGTTCTAGTTTCCATAGAATATTCGTCTGATCGGGACTGAACACTGATTTATCGACTCTGCTGCAGGAATCTGACGTTGTTATTAGTGAATTCGCTTCTAACATAGAAGGGTTCCGTTGAAAATCCGCTGTGCTGTTTTCTTTTAGCTTTATGAAATGAAATAAATTGGAGAAACAAATCCACAGTTATGTAAATGTACATAATTTAAATTTAAAACTTTAACGATAGCTTTCGGGAATCTGTTCGGTTCCCCTTTTCAAACTGACAAATTAAGGTAGTACTCCAGCAAAGATAAACATAACAGGAGTCAAATTAAGCGACTTGTTTATGAACTATGAAACCGGTCATCAAGCATAAATCAGGCATTTTCTGATGAAAGCCCCGCCAGTCGTCAGGAACGCCTAATTGCTCATTGCCCAATGCGGTCATTTTGATGGTCTTCAACAGCATAGGCGCCCACAGCGTCGGTTACTGGAGTAGCCGAGTTACTTCACTGCAATTAAAATTAAATAGAGATGTAAGAAAAATTGCTAGTACGTCGACTGAACAGGAACATGAACAAATCATAATAAGTAAGATTTCCAATAAAAACCCGAGTCTTCCTTAATTTTATGGCTTACCGAAAATTCATAAGAGTGGTTGTCCCCTGCGTCCTATAGTTGCCACTTGCAATTCACCTCAATCGGTTTTAGCAACTGAGCCCCTAGTTTGGTACCTTTTCTGAAGCGCATCTTCTTCACTCGAAAGATTTTAAGGAACGTCTTAAGAAACTAGGAAATATTCACGGTAAAGTGATTAGTCTGGATGTGACAGGTTTTTCACAATTGTGCCATTGGAATATGTATTTATTAAGCTCAAGGAAAAGTCGGATGTAGGTAACATTAGTTTTGCTATAATAGTGAGAGAATAATGAAAGTAAGGTTGTTCTGTTGTGGTCATATCTTGAATGTAGTAAGTGCATGTGCACCACAGACCAGGTGCATTGAAGAGGTGAAAAATAAGTTCTGGAGAGATATGGATGAAATCATGACATCAACAGAAATAGAAGAAAGGTTAGTGTTGGGGGGAGACTTGAATGGACACATCGGGTGCAATCGGGAAAACATTAGTACAGTACATGGAGGACATGGCATGGGAGAAATGAATGAGGAGGGAGATCTGATAACAGATTTTGCACTGGCATTTGACATGGCAATCGGCAACACCTTTTCCACAAATGATGACTATGTGACATATAATAGTGGGGGATTAATGTGCAGAAGGAACCATTTAACAGAAGTGAAGAATTGTAATGTCATTAAAGGAGAGTGTGTTAGCAGACAACACAGGCTAGTAGTGTCAGAACTCTTGTTAAGAAGAGTTGGAATGGGTATAAAAGTAGTCCAACCGAAGATAAAGTGGTGGCGATTACAAGAGCAAGAATTAGGGAGAGATTAAGGAAGCAGTTTTTAGGGGCTTCAGATTGGCAGAAGATGTGAACACCTGGTGGATAGGAAATAGTGCAATGATCCTTAATATAGCAGAATAATTATTGGGGAAGACATCTGGTAGAGGACCACCAAATGAGAAGGAGAGCTGGTGGTGGAACCCTAACACCCAAGATAAATAAAGAAGAAAAAGGAAGCAGGAGTTGCCTATGACAGGAATCAATCTGAGGAAAATAGGATAGCTTGGAAAACAACAAATAAAGAAGCTAAAAGGGTAGTAGCACAGGCAAAAGCAATTGCAATGGACAAGCTCTATGAGAACTTAGAGAGAGCTGAAGGCCAAAAGAGAATACACAAGATAGCAAAAAGCAGAGATAAATCATCAAAGGATCTAACACATATCAAACAGGTCAAGGACAAAAAATGGAAAGAGTTTGATCAAAAGAGGAACGCATAATAGCTAGATGGAAGGAGTACTTTGAAGAGTTACTAAATGAAGAAACCCCAGAACAATAATAAGAGATGGAAACCCTCATGAAAGAATAGTCCAGGATATCAGCAGAGAAGAGGTTAAGAAGGCACTGGATAAAATGAAGAAGGGGAAAGCAGTGGGACCTGATGGAATAGCACCTGAAGTGTGGAAAGTGTTTAGGAGAGGAAGCATAGACATCTTTTGGGATTTAATGACCAAGATATATCACCAAGAAAGAATGCTTGACATGTGGAGAAATAGTCTAATGGTCCCAATCTACAAAGGGAAGGGTGATGTGCAGGAGTGTGGGAACTACAGAGGAATTAAATTAAATCACATACAATGAAAATATGTGAGGATTATAGAAGGAAGATTGAGAATGGAAACCAGAATTTGTGAAGAACAATTTGGTTTTATGCCAGGAAAGAGCACAGTTGATGTAATATTTACACTAAGGCAGACAGTAGAGAAATATAGAGAGAAACAGAAAGGACTACATCTGGTATTATTGACTTGGAAAAAGCATATTATAGGGTACCTAGGCAGGAAGTATGGAGGTGCTTGAGAGAGAAAAGAGTTTCTGAAAGTATGTCAGGATAATGAAAGGTATGTATGCAGAGGCCACCACTCAAGTAAGAAGCAATGTTGGAACTACAGAGAAGTTTAAGGTGAAAGTTGGTCTCCACCAGTGTTCAGCCCTTAGTCCCTGCATGTTTCATATTGTGATGGATCTTATAAAATCAGAAGTTAGAGAAGAGGTGCCTTGGTGTGCAATGTTTGCTGATGACATTGTGATGACTGATCTAACAAGAGAAGGTGTCCAAACTCAAGCTAGGAAGATGGAGAGAAGAACTTGGGAGTAGAGCTTAAAAATTAGCAGAACAAAGACAGAGTATATGTGGACAGGTGGAGATGAATGGCAGTGAACAGTGAAATTGGGCCAAGAAGACATAAAGAGGGTTAGCTCCTTCAAATATCTTGGTTTTGTTGTGAGTGAGAATGGAAACCTGGATGCAGAAGTCAGTAACAGAATCAGTGTGCATGGATGGAATTGGAGAAAGTCACCAGGGATACTTTGTGACAGGAGGATCAGTGCAAAATTTAAAGGAAAGTTTTATAAAAGCGTAGTTAGACCAGCCATGCTCTATGGGGCAGAGACTTGGCCAATAAAGAGAGAACAAGAAAGAATGATGGAAGTGGCCGATATGAGAATGCTGAGGTGGATGTGTGGTGTCACAAAAAGAGATAAGATCAGGAATTAATTGATCAGAGGGGCAGTCAAAGTATAGAGGTTTCAAAAAAAGCTCAGGAAAGAAGACTCAAATGGTTTGGTCATGTCATGAGGAGAGAAGATGAACTCGCATGTAAGAGGGTTATGAACATGGAGGTGGAGGGCAGAAGAGGGAGGGGAAGTCCAAAGTACAGTTGGAAAGATAAATTATTGAGTGACATGAAGGAAAAGGGTCTAAGAAACAAGATGTACAGGACAGAGGAAGATGGAGAAGGCTGACTAGAAACAGCGACCCCATTTAGAAATGGGAAAAGCTGAAGGTAAAGAAGAAATTTTGCTATACCACTGAACAATTCCTGGATCTAGTTCGACTTTGCGTGTCCTCCACAGGATTTAGGCAAAAAGTTTTTTGGGTGAGGTACATAGATGATATTTTCATTATTTTTAAAGGTAATCCTTCAAATTTTGAAAATTTTCGTCGGAATATTAATGGAATTTTTCCCTCTATCAAGTTCACAGCAGAACACGAAACAGATGATAAGTTACCGTTTTTAGACATACTGATTTACCATGACCAAGAAACTTTTACTTTTAAATTTACAGTATATCGTAAAGAAACCAATGCAGAAACATACATTCAGTTTTTCTCCTGGCACAATAATGAAGTTAAAACCAACATCTTAGTCAATTTTGTTTTGAGAGCCCTGAAAATATGCGACCCAACTTCATTGACAGAGGACTTAAACACAATGAGGATGTTTTAAAAAACTTTGTTACCCTACATAAATAAGGAAAAAGACCCCTTTTAGGCTCAACCTCAACACCCGACCTCCAATTCGGCTCACGGGCAATAAACCCCATAAGCTTGCCTTTATTTTATCTTCACGTACGTTGACCATTAACGACTCCACGGGAAAACCAACATATATTTCATTCTAGTTCAGAAAAGAACCTCAAAATGGCTCATGAAGAGAGTAGGGTATATATAACTCCATGGGAAAACCAAAAATTCTAAATCCCTTAATGCCCTGGGTTTTGGGTCTGGTACCTCTAACTCCTCCTCAATCATCTGCTGCTCCAGCTCAATGAGGTCCTCTGATGAAAACTCATCTCCATGGGATGCCAGCAGATCTGTGACATCCTCAGCTTCCAAATCTAGTTTCAGCCTCGACATCTTCTGCCTGGTCAAATCCTTCAAAAATGTGCACAAACTGTGGACACAGTTTCTTCCAGGCCCCATTTAAAGTGGTTGTCTTCACCCCGTCCCAAGCACTTGCAATATTCCTGACTGCATCTGTGATGTTGTAGCTCTTCCAAAACTGCTTCAAAGTCAACTCCTTGTTACCTTCGATAGCCCTCAAAGCAGAGCACATTGTCCTTCTAAGGTAGTATGCCTTGAAGTTAGCAATTACTCCCTAGTCCATCGGCTGTATGAGCGATGTTGTATTTGTGGACATTAGGGTGCATGTTGCTCAAATTTCAAGGGTGACCAGGGGCATTGTCTAAAACTAAAAGAACCTTAAAAGGCACTCTTTGAGGACAAATACCATTCCACTACTGGTACGAAGTGGTCATTGAACCAATCTTTGAAGACCATCAAGTTAACCCAAGCCTTCTTAGACTTCCAAATGACAGGGAGTTAACTCTTGAAAATGTCCCTTGAAAGCCCTGGGATTCTCTGTTAAATACACTAGCCAGTTCTTAAGTTTCAAGTCACCGCTAGCATTGACCCCAAAAAGGAAAGTCAGTCGCCCCTTACCAGCTTTATGGCCAAGTGCTGACTTCTCCTCCTTGGAAAGGTATGTATGGTTGGGCATCCTCTTCCAAAATGAGCCAGTCTCATCTACATTAAATACTTGGTCAGCAGTGTAACCACCATCCTTAATTATTTCAGCCAAACCACTAGGAAAACTGTCTGCTGCTTCGTTATCAGCACTAGCAGCTTCAACTTGCAGCTTCACATTGTGCAAATTTGCACGAGCCTTAAAACGGTTAAACCAACCTCTACTTGTGGAAAATTCTCCACTGGCACTGCCTTCCCCATGCTTCTTCACTACTGCCGCATGCAGCTCTCTAGCCTTCTCCTGGATCATACTTAGGCTCACTGGAACACATCACTGGTTCTGGTTTTCCAGCCAGATCATCAAATACTTCTCCATCTCAACTGTGCTCTGGCTATGTTGCTTCACATTAATCACCGTTGCCTTCATGGTGCAGCATCTTTAACATGCTTCAGAATACGTTCCTCGTCCTTTACATAGTTACCACCATCGTCCTGCTAAGCACCAAAGCACAACCTATCTCGGTGTTCGTCTCTCCCTTCTCAGAACATTTAATGACATCGTACTTTACCTCCATGGGTATAACTTTCCTCTTCTTCGATGAACTGTCATCAGAGGAAGTACTGCCGTTTTGGAGCCATAGTAAAGGCAAGAAAAATGTAAAAATGCAACAATGTAGCGAGACACAACTTAGCGAAACGAAGGCAACCACGTGAGTGGAGTGGCGTTGTTTGGCATTGTTACGTGCCCCAGCATCCTCGACCAGGCTAGGTCGTTGTCCGGTCACATTATCTATACAGTTAACAGCATAAATTATGTATGAGCCTTCCGCTCAGAAAATACATCTGCCTATGATGCAACGTTAGAAAGCATCGAAAAACATCATGACCTTTGAATTTGTGTTGTAATCTAACCAGAAACTTAGATTTTATTATTACTGTAAACAAGAAATGGTTTTTTTTATATAGTATGCATCATAACCTCAAAATTTGTGTTGTAATCTAACCAGAAACTTATTTTTATTAGTATACTGTACTAAACTAGAAAGGATTTTTATCATAGTATGCGTTTTTGAAATTTGTCGTGAACTTGGAACGTCGTAAGGGTAAGCGTTGTAAAGTTGGAAGAAGCGTTTTAACCCGGCCCGGATTTTTTATGAATATTTAAGAATAACTGTCATAAACTCGGATTGTCGTAAGCCGAACCCGTCGTAAGCCAGGACTGCCTGTATAGATGGTTTAGTTGTGAATATATAGGGAAAAAGAGCATGTATGATTTTAGGAGTGAGAGAAGAGCAGAAGTTGATAAGATTGCCACAGTAAAATAAATTTTAAGGCCCCAGAAAAAAGATGGTAGATTAAATATTAGTTCTAGTATAATGAAGCTTGTTTAGGGAAGGGTTTATCTTACTAAGTGTAGAAATAAGTTACATTTTGAAAACAAATCCGGGGAAAAGAAGTACTGAGGTTTGGGGGTAGCAAGCTGTAAAGTTGCCACCCCATATCCCAGTACTTTTACAGCAGAATGATCCACCTTGAATGTCAGATGAGATGTGGGATGCAATAAGAAGTAACCAAAGATAGTGAACACCTTAAGGAACGGTAGAGATTATGTAATGGGGTAGGAGGGCTTAGTAAAGGGAAAATCGAAAATAGGATAGTTACACTAATATCAGTAAGCTGTATTCATAGAAACTAAATAGATGAAGTAGTTGTGAATCAATAGGGAAAAAGAGCATTTATGATTGCTTGGAGCTAGAAAAGAGCATATTTTGATAATTAATTAACATTACCACAGTGAAAGTTAAATTTTGTGTACCCAGCAAAAAGATGGTAGATGAAGCCATTCTAATATAATGAAGCTTGTTTAAGCTGAACATTGTAAGGGTTTAGCTAGTAAGGAAAGAAGATGAAGTACAATAAGGAATAGCGAAAGGTAATGAACACCTTGTAAGAATATAGTATAAAACTTGCGCAAAGGTATGCAGGAAAACTACTATGTATAATTACGGTAATAGTAGATGTTGAAATAGTAGCAAAAGTGGCTAGGAAGTGACGCTGTGGATTACGTAATAGGATAAGAAGGCCTTGTGCAAACAAAATCGAAATTAGGGAAATAATTTATTCTGTGTCGCAAATATTTTGGTATTTTAAGAATTCGTTTCAAAATAAAAAAACGATATCTGGAAATACATTTTGACATCGGTTGGTTGCATTGATGGAACCACAAGGGTGATTTAACTGTAAAAAGAAAATAGATAAAAAGAACACTTACAGTTGTTAGTGGTCACAAAAGATAAAATCTTGATAGCAATCACTGACTTAACATTGCCACAAATGAGGTAAAATTCTAAGTACCCTCCTAAAAGATGGCAGATTAAGCAGGGTTAATGCAATGAAGCTTGGTTCAGCTGAATTTAGAGTTTTGTTACCGATTTTCGAAATAGTGTTAGTATGGAAAAATATATCTGCTGGAAAAGATGTACTGGGTGTATGGGGTAGCAAGTTGACAATTTGCTACCCCATATCCCAATACTTGTATACAGGAGAATGATTCACTTTTGAATGTCAGATGAGATGTGGGGATACAATAAGGAATAGCTAAATGTAATGAATACCCCCTTGTAGGAACATAGTACACAAAACTTGGGCCAAAACGTACGTAGAAGAATTATCTGGAGATAGTTGTAGAAATAGTTGCAAAAGTGGCTAAGAAATGACGTTATGGAGTATGTAATAGGAGAGGAAGGTCTAGTGCAAACAAAATTGAAATTAGGGACCTAATTGATTAACGTGTGTCGCAAATTATTTGATATTTTAAGAATTCATTTCAAAGTATAGGACATCCTTAATACACTTTGACATCACTAGGTAGCATTCATAGTAACCACATGGTTTGATTTATCTGTGAAAAAATAGCGAAAAAGAGTGCTTGTGATTATTAGGAGCTGCAAAAGCTAAGATCTATGTAACAGTCACTAACTTAACATTCCTACAATATCTATAAAGCAATCACTAACTTAACATTGCCACAATATAGGTGAATTCTAAGTATGCTCCAAAAAGATGGTAGGGTAAGCAGTTTAATACAGTGAAGCTTGGTTCAGCTGAATTTAGAGATGCTTGGTACTGATTGTCAGAATAGAGTGACAGTTATGGGAAATATATCATCTGAACGAAAGAAGTACTGGGGTATGGGGTAGCAAGTTGCTACCCCATATCCAGATGTGGGTTACAATAAGGAATAGCTAATGAACAATTTGAAGGAACATAGTATAAATTTTGTGTAGAACTGTAGAAAGATGCATATTGAAATAGCATATGTTGGGGATAGTTGTTGTAATGGTTGCAGAAGTAGCTAGAATCGGAAAATGTCAGTAGAGAGTATGCAATTTGGTAGGAAAGCGTACTAGAGGCAAAATCGAAAATAGGAACATTATTTTGGAATGTAATTTTTATTGAAAGAATTCCAGTCCAAGAACTCTAAAGGTCATCCATGAATACACTTCTATATCAATAGGCCGTATCCATAGAAATAAATAGGTGATTTAGTTCTGAATTGATAGGGAAAAAGCACTTATAATTGTTAGGATGTGCAGAAGAGCAGACATTGATAGTGATCACTGACTTTATAATATATATATATATACATATATATATATATATATATATATAATTATATATATATATATATATATGTACATACATATATATATATATATATATATATATATATATATATATTATATATACATACATATATATATATATATATATATATATAATATATATATATATATATATATATATATACTATATATTAAGTCAGTGATCACTATCAATGTCTGCTCTTCTGCACATCCATATATATATATATATATATATATATTATATATATATGATATATTATTATATATATATATATATATATATATATATGTATCTATATATATGTATATTATTATATATATATATACTATATATATTATAATATATAATTGTTATATATATATATGAAGTCAGTGATCACTATCAATGTTTGCTCTTCTGCACATCCTAACAATATAAGTGCTTTTTCCCTATCAATTCAGAACTAAATCACCTATTTATTTCTATGAATACGGCCTATTGATATAAAAGTGTATTCATGGATGACCTTTAGAGTTCTTGGACTGGAATTCTTTCAATAAAAATTACATTCAAAATAATGTTCCTATTTTCGATTTTGCCTCTAGTACGCTTTCCTACCAAATTGCATACTCTCTACTGACATTTTCCGATTCTAGCTACTTATATATATATATATATATATATATATATATATATATATATATATATATATATATATATATATATAACTTCATAAACACATGAATAGCCCTGAATTTTCTCATGAGACTGATAAGAAAACCTACCCTGTTCTATGCATAAGGTCTGTACATAAGGGCCAGGACTAGCTTCGGTCTATAAGTTTGTTTATATTGAACGATACAATAAATAAGATGTTTAATATCAACAAAACAATGAGACGGATACCTGGCTGCAGGTTTTATTTAAAAAAAATAATTGTCTGCCTTATATACATTAAAATATCCGTTTAAAATGCCATATTATTGTCCCAGGGTCGATAGCATTTCCTTGTTTTTATTATAAGCTTTATTAACCACGACGTCGAATGACTCAAGGAAAAATGTTAATAACATTTTAGTTTTCAATCGTTTAGGCCAGTTTTTTCACACATCTGCATATTGTTTATGAATACGATTAATTATGATTAACTGGGAATGTCATCAGGATGTCAGGTTGATAGGCTTATAGTATGTAAACAGCGCCCCAAATAGGGACAAGCTTGTTGCGAAAGAAGTATGTATATGTGAACACACACACGCACACACACACACACACCACACAGCCAGGAAGAAGGGGTGTGACTATTCACCCCCTGCCATACTGCAATCCAACACCCACACAGGAGCGGTGATGTGCGTCAAAAGTATTGCATGTACTTGTGTGCGTGGTTGTGGTAATATGGCTGACTGTCTGAGTGATTATGTGTGTGTGTTAATGTGTAATAAAAAGGGCTGTCTAGCTGTATATCTACAATATGTATATGTGTGTGTATATGTTACGAAGTTCTTCGTCCCTTTTATTTTGGTTATTATTTGTTATATGTTATATGGTGGAACTCTTTATCTACACAGCGTTGAGTCTCTATCTCTATTAGGAACTTATCATATAATATATTTCTAATACTTCTCTATTCTTCTGGACTACTGTTTCTGCATACTGGCCTATTCTCGATCTTCGCGATTAGTCTCTCAGGTTGCAAGTCACGTAGAGAAAATATGTGAGTTTGGTTTCCTTTAGAATTATGTGCAAGTTAAACACCACGTTTTTTTTTTCTTAATTATTATTGTAACACAAACAATCTCACTTTCCCTATCACACAAGTCTCAATGACACAGAATAAATGGAGTTTAAACCGACACAAGTTATACGTCCAGAAGTGAGTAGTTAACTGATTCTTTCCATCATTCCAACTTAACTATCGACCAATTTCTGATTTCTGGCTCCGCCTCTTCTTCTTCTGGATTCCTTTTAAGACCACCCTAATTCTTCCTAATTGGGTAATCTTTAATGCCTACCACATCCGGCAACAACACTACTTCTTCTAGTTCTCTTTCGCCTTTATCTACTAAAAACTCTACTAGTAAGTTTCCTAAGCAATATATTTCCTACATAACTAATTTTACCAGATTTCTGCTCAACATATATACTTTGTATATATATATATATATATATATATATATATATATATATATATATATATATATATATATATATATATATATATATATATATATATATATATATATATATTATAGGAAGACCAATCGAGAAGGTCGAGAATCGGCCAGTATGTAGAAACAGTAGTCCAGAAGAATCGAGAAGTATTAGAATTATATTATATGAAAAGTTCCTAATAGAGATAGAAACTCAACGCTGTGAAGATAAAGAGTACCACAGTATAACATATAACTAATAATAACCAACAATAAAAGGGAACGAAGAACTTCTTAACATGTACATATTGTAGATATACAGCTAGACAGCCATTTTTAGTACACATTCACACACACACACACACTCACTCGACAGTCATAATATTACCACCACAACCACGCACACAAGTACATGCAATGCTTTTGACATACATCACCCCTGCTCACCAGCAAAACGGAACAGAGAGAATGAGGAGCAGCCTCCTCTAGTGGTGGAGGTGAAAGTGGCAGCTTTAATCAAACACTGTGTATAACAACAAGCAGTTAAATGTTAAATAAGGAGTTGGGAATAGGGAGCTGGGGAAAAGGGCTACAAATAAGCCTAGGAGATTCAGTGGGAAATAATAATAATAATAATAATAATAATAATAATAATAATAATAATAATAATAATAATAATAATAGTATGCCGGAAACAGACCTTCTTTCAAACATGTTTTATTAAAAATAATGGCAGAAATCACAGAATTGATTCTATATAAAATTCTTTCAATTCTCCTTATGATTTGTCTTTCTGGCACGCTTGTATTATAAAGCAGCTATCAGGGGTTTTTTTTTACCTGCGTAGACTATGAGGAACTTTGGGGTTGGGGTTGAAATCAGGGTTTTTTACCTCCCATAGAGTATGAGGTCCTTTTGGGGTTAGGTTTGAAATCAGGGTTGAAATCATGGGTTTCATTCCGTAGAGTATGAGGTCCTTTGGGGTTAGGGTTTAAATGAGGGTTTTTATCTCCCATAGAATATGGTGGGGGTCCTTTGGGGTTAGGGTTGGGTTGAAATCAGAGTTTTCATCCCCCGTAGAGTATGAGTCCTTTGGGGTTAGAGTTGAAATCAGGGTTTTTTTACACTCATAGAGTATGAGGAGTTTTGGGGTTAGGGTTGAAATCAAGATTTTCATCCCCGTAGAGTGTGAGGTCCTTTGGGGTTAGGGTTGAAATCAGGGTTTTTTACCTCCATAGAGTATGAGGAGTTTTGGGGGTTACGGTTGAAATCAGGGTTTTCATCCAGTAGTTTTGTGCGGCGCGAAACGACTGTGGGAACATGAAATTTCACACCTTTGTTATATTCACACCTTTATGGTCAATTTTCACGCCTAAATGTGTGAAAAGTAATTAACACCGTAATAAAAGGTGTGAAAAGTAATTAACACCTCATTAAAAGGTGTGAAATTTCACACCTACATGCTAATCCCCAGGTAGAAAAATCGAGTACCTGGGGGTTAGATTTTTCCGAGGGTCTGGGTCACTGTCTTAATCCTGTCCAGGTATGGAATTTTTATTTTATTGCTGGGTGTGTCTCTGGTCTTGTCTTGAGGGGGCCGGTAGAAAATTACATTTGCTTTGTGAATTGCTTTCTCAAATTTACCATATACAGAAAACCAATGTTCTTACTTTCATACATTCACTACTTCAGCTATCATGACATTCCTATCAAGATAGGCGTAGCCAGCAACCTATTCTTAAGAGCCTTACGAATTTGTTCTCCAGATTTCCTGGAAAAAGGATTTGAACTAATTCGTAATCAGCTTTCGTCTTCAAGGCATCCGACCATGTAATTGAGAAAACAATTCACAAAGCAAATGTAATTTTCTACCGACCCCCTCAAGACAAGACCAGAGACACACCCAGCAATAAAATAAAAATTCCACACTTGGACAGATTAAGACGGTGACCCAGACATTCAGAAAATCTAACCCTTTTGCATTTACTTACCAAAATACCTTAGCCAAATCCCTGATTAACGTCCAACAAAAGACATCCCCCAAGGGCACAGGCTATGAAATTCCATGCCTGGACTGTGACCAATCTTACATCGGATTTACAGGAAAATCACTTCCCCAGAGAGTGATACAGAGCAAAGGGTCAGTTAGATATGGACAACAGAACTCAGTCATTTTCAACCATACAAATGAACATAACCATAGTATAAACTGAAATTATTCACATATACTTTATAGCAGCAACTGCCGGTACAAGAGTCAAATGATGGAATCGGCCTTGATTAAAGAGAGGCAGGTAATGAATATTTCAAAGGGAGCATGGGACTCAGATGTCATCGACAAGGTTTCATTCAACCAATGCTTAAGAAGATTGAAGGAAGATTATCAGCGGGAGTGGCCGAAATTGGCCTACCTGTGGATGGACCTCTTGGTATAATTACCACCCTTTTCAGTTAACTTTTCTCATTCATCTACCTGAAGAGGGAGACAACAGTCTCTGAAATATAGTATTTCTCTCTCTATATTTGGTGTTTATGAGCTCCTTTTATTATATCTATATATACATACATATACATATATATATATATATATATATCTATATATATATATATATATACTATATAATACATATATATATATATATAGTACTATATACATATATATCTAGTATCTATCGTTGTAACATATATATATATATATATATCATTTAATCTATATATATATAATATATATATATATATATCTATATATATCATAATATATATATATATATATATCATATCAGGATATATCTATATATCTCTCATATAACATACTATATATCTCTATATTTTGGGGTTTTTATGAGATCCTTTTATTATATAATATATAATACATATACATATATTTATAATAGAGAATATATAGATATATTAAATAATATACAGAAATATATGTAATAAAACTATAACACATATATATGATATATATATATATATAATATAATGTAACATATATCTATATATATATATATATATATATAGGATATTTATATATAATATATATATATATATATATAGATATATATATATATATATATATATATATAATATATATACTATATATATATTATATAGATATATACAATATATATATATATATATCTATATATATATATATATATATATATATATATATATATATATATATATATATAGTATATATAAACCATTCTAGAGGGTTTATAATGAACTCCCCTACAAGAATCTCTGAACATCTCACAAGACGCCATGTAGGTCAACGGTCATTCCCTCTCAGATTAAAAAGAGCGTCACCTCTCACAAGCATCCCCCCAAAAGTTCGTTAGTCCTTAGCGTCACCTATGTCTTAAACAATTGGTTCATAGACCAAAGGAGAGGTGCCGCAACCAATCAGATCCTAGAAGGAACATATCGGGGGGGTTTGTGGGATATTGAAGGAAAGACCAAAACAAGGCGTCTCCTTACGGGTCAGGCAGTTAGGTGTCAGTCCGGCAAGAGGGCAGACTTACGGTTCCCCTCAGTTCCCTTTGCTGGTTCCCATCCTCGGTCTGAAACTCGGGTTTTTATAGATTTCAGCTTTACTCTCACTCGGGCCCTTGTGTAAATTCATTAGAATATAAGATCGGTGTTAAATTAATCACTGAGGGTTTGATTTCTGCATGACCCACAGTAACTTAAGACACCCACGCGACCCAGGTCGGGGTCATAATTTTGGTGTCAGGTGTGGGGTGCCAATAGTGTGTGTTGTAATACAGTGCAATACGCTAATTGGTCAATCGTTAACCTACTGTGGGTCATTGTGGTCGTGCCAACTTGATAATTAAGCGCGAAGTGAAAAACAGTGAGGTACAATGGTGTATAATACACGGAGCACGGGGGCCCACATGTCTGACAGCGATGACGAGAGCGTGAGAGACGCTAGAGCGGTAGAAATTAGCCCGGTAAGGAGCGAGGTAAATCAAGAAATAGACGAGCAATATGCACTTTTTAAAGCGTTCATGGAATGGAGACAGCGTGGGGGCGGGAACCGGACGAACGTGAGTGACGCGAACGATGACGTATCGTCGGAAGTTCCAAGCCTCGATAGCGAACTAAATAGCACTACGTCCGCGGGAAACCAGAACAGTGGGAATGGAATGCTCGTTCCCGCTCAGACGGAGGTTGCAATGCTACCGCCGGCACGGCTGTTGTAGCGCCTGCCAGTGTATAGTGACGAAACTTCCTGTTCCGATACTGCTCATTCCCGAGTTCGACAATTCCAGATCCAAGGAGGGCTTCTTGTCGATCGAAGCCTTTGTTGAAAGTTGGCAAAATGCTACCGCGGGCTGGACCGATGCTCAGAGGGTTGTGCAGGCCACCGCGCGAAGTGATCGGGGGCGCGGCCCAGGAAATTATGTCTCAAAGGTGTGATGCGATGAGTTTGTGAAGCGTACAAAAGCTTCCTTTTTCGGACTTTCGCCCTGGACGTAGATGAAAGAGAGAGATGTGGGCACGCTATTATCTGGAGATCCAGGTGGGGGAGACCATCGCCAAGTTTGTCACCCGGATTTCGAGGCAGTATGACAGTTTGGCACCGGAGACAGAACGGTCGGAGGAGAACAGAGAGAACTTCTGTCGACGGATGCTGATAAGGACTCTCCCCAACTCCGTAGCTGCGTTCCTGTCGGGATGCATTTTGAGCCCTTGAAGACGTTGATTCCCCAGGCACAAATAGCGCTGGATAAAGAAGTGCCTCAAAAAGCGGAGGGGATGATGCTGTCCTACACCCCACCCATCGTTGCCGCCGCCAAACCTTCCGCACCCAGAAAGCGCGCTCTACCCACCCCACCCAGCTCCAGAGGTGGCCCCAGTGCCAAGCGACAGAGGGTAACAACGGGAAGGGGGAGCGTGGATATGGATATGACCGGGGGGCTCTGCTGGCAGTGCGGGCGAAGGGGTCACTTGCGCGCCCAGTGCCCCTCCTTCGGTCAGTGGGGATGTTATGGGTGTGGGGCAGCGGATCACCTGGTCAGTCAGTGTACAAAAAACGGCACCGCACCAAGTCGCGGGACCCCTCCCATAAGAGGAAGGGGAAGGCCGCGTGGAAGGGGAGGAAGGCGAGTGCCGACAAACCATCCGCCTCCGGCACTTCAAGGGCCAGCAGCAGCCGCGACAGAGGGCCCGGTCGGTAGCGATGCCACCTCCAGCCAGCAAGTAAGAAGGGACCTACCCCTGCCCCTTGTGCTCCAACTGGCCCCGGGGTGAGTGCTTCTGTAGGAGAGGCTGGACGGCCGTCTCCCTCCGCCCCTCCCTCTCACAAGGGTGGAGATGGAGCCGTACCTATTCTAAGAGTGGGAATAGACTCAGATAACCACAAACGCATATTAGATAGTGGGGCATGTGTCTCTTTGATCAAGGGTGTCTAATGTTCCACAGTGCCAGTGGGCATACCATCGTGTTGCAGAGAACAGTGCAACAAGCCATCTTCCTCAGTGGACGAGTGTTCACTCACAAATTCTATGTGGTGCCTACAAATTCTATCTGGCGTTCCCATTATACTGGGAATCGGGTTCGTGAGCGAGCACTGAGTGCTTCTCCTTGGGGTAGGGGGAGGAGAAGTGAGAGTGGCAGTGCCAGTAGGAGAGGGGAAGTACCAACGGGTTCCGCCCATACTGGGGGAAACAAAAGGAGTTGTCCGAATTGCCCTGGCCGCCACGGGGGATACGGGAGTGGTGCCCGCTAGCCCTGAGGTGGGGGAGGTGATCCCACCCGCCTATCTCTACTCCCTTCCCCTCGTCCCGGCAAGGAAACTACAAGAAGGAACGTTGGTGTATATAAATCCCCATAGAAAGTGGGCAGACTTTATGTTGCCTGGTGTCGCTACCATCGTCGATGGCAAGGCAACTGTCCCTTTTGTAAATGTGAGTAGTAGTAGATTAGAATTAAGTAACGAGTCTCTATGTGATTGGAAGTGTGTTCCCTTGTAGAGCCAATAACGCAGTGTCAGCCTTGACTACCCAGAGTCAAGGTCACGGCGAAACCCGGCTTAGAAAATTATTGCAAACAGCTGCTAAAGCAACACCTTTGAATTATCATAGTTGCGTAGGAGAAATAGTAAGGGAATATCAAGACACGATGGCGATAGGAGAAGAGCCTCCAGGGAGAATAGATAAGTTACCTTTTAAAATAGAAACAGGAGATCATCCCCCTATCCGAAGTAAGCCTTACAGAACACCTGCCTGTCATGAACAAGTAATTGGGGAAAAGATAAAACAGATGCTGGATCAGGGTATAATTCGGGAAAGTGAGTCTCCCTGGGTCTCTCCGATCGTTTTGGTTAAGAAAAAAGATGGCTCTCTCAGACGATTGAATGCCATTACCAAGGACAACGCCTATCCGTTGCCCTCGATCGAGGAACTTTTGCTTAAAGTAAGGGAGAGTAAATTTTTCACCACATTGGATCTTAAGTCTGGCTATCATCAAATACCCCTTGATAATGAGAGTAAAGAGAAAACGGCCTTTATAGCGAATAATCAGCTATATGAATATAATTTCCTTCCCTTTGGATTAAAGAACGCTCCTGCTCATTTTTCACGAGTAATGATGTCCGTTTTAGCCTCTATAATTGGCCTTGGGGTTTTTGTATATTTAGATGATATCATTGTAGTTGGTGCTACTGTAGAGGAGCATAAAGGTAACCTGATACAAGTTTTGGAAGCATTAAGGCGTCATGGGATGAAAATAAATTTGGAAAAATGTAAGTTTTTCATGGCCGAAGTAGAATTTTTGGGGCACCTAGTAACATCTGAAGGCCTTAAGCCTTGTGCCGATAAAGTTGTAGCAATTAAAGAATTTCCACAACCAAAACATGCGAAAGATGTAGCCAGCTTCCTCGGACTCGCGGGTTACTATCGGAAGTTCATTAGGAACTTCGGACAGATAGCGAGACCGTTAGACGCATTAAGGAAGCAACCTGATTTCCAATGGGGTGAGAAAGAGGAAGAAGCTTTTCAGAAATTAAAAGATGCCCTAATGAGCGACGAACTCTTGGCTTATCCGAGGTTCGATCGCCCTTTTTTTGTGACCACAGACGCAAGTGATATTGCGATAGGAGGAGTAATCTCCCAGATTGACGATGAAGGTAATGAAAGACCAGTTTGTTTTGCATCACGCGCATTAAAAGGGGCAGAGAAAAATTATAGTACCTTCGATCGAGAGGCTTTGGCGGTCTTATGGTTGCTGGAGAGACACCGTTATTTTTTGCTGGGACACGAAATAAAGATTTTCACAGATCATCAACCATTAACATATCTGCTGAAGAAGAGCGAGATTACAAATCGCCAAGCTCGATGGATCGAGCGAATTTTAGAGTTTGACATCGTAAAGATTGAACATATCCCAGGGAAAAGTAATAGGGTGGCTGATGCTCTCTCCAGGAACATCATAAGAGTAACAACTCGTGCCGCAAGGCACAAGGAGGAACGACAAAAGAAACTCGTGACGTTGGTGGCACAGGCACTGCAGGCGATAGTGCCAGCAACGTTCCGACAGTTCCGAACAATGACAGTCAAACAAACTTAAACACGACACGCAGAAAACGGGAATCTCACAAGCACTCTCAGATGGATGGGAATGCCCGAGGCGGTAGCGGGTCAAAAGCAGGTGGATCTCCGTCCGGGGATTCCGAATTCCAGAATGAAATGCTGGAGAATGAAAGTGTGGTTGATTTTTGTGGTTGGAGTGTGCGAGAATTGGTTGAACGTCAGGTGTCTGAAGCTTGGATTAGTCAGATCAAGACTTGTGTGAAAGGTGGAGAGCAACGAGTTCCAGAGTTCTGTGCATTTGTCAAAAGACGCGTTCTTCATTGAGGAAGACGTCTTGTTGTGTAAATATGAAAAAAGGCCCGGAGATATCCGAGCCGAGTCGTTCTTCCTCGAGCCTTAGTAGAGAGAGCCATACACATGATTCATGTTAGCCCTTATGCTGGGCATGTAGGCATAGAAAGATCTCTTACGAGCCCGTGAACATTTCTTTTGGGTTAGCATGCGTAGGGACATACCTAGATTTGTAAGCAATTGTCATGTATGCAACATGATGAAAAAGCACAGAACGGTGATTCCGAAGGCCGATTATGGCCTGTTGTGCCGGTGAAGTGGGATAGAGTGCATATGGATGTGGTAGGACCACTACCTTCAGTGCAAGGACAACCTAGATATATTTGTGTATTTGTGGATGTGTTCACCGACGTGGCGTTTCACACATGTGTACGCAATGATAGACAAATCGGCAAAGGAAGTGGCTAAAGCGTTGCATTCCCTGGTAAATCGATTCGGGTGTCCCAGAATACTAGTGTCGGACAACGGCCGTGAGTTCGTAAATGAACTAATTCGCGAGTTTACGGCCCTCTTACAAGTAGATCATGTCACCATCGCGGCTTATCGGCCGTCTGCTAACGGACTCGTTGAGTCTCACAACAGAGAGGTAGTCAACATCTTAAAATATCTCATCGGGGATAATCCGACTTCCTGGCCGTCTCTGTTGCAGACAGCTGAGATGGCTATTAATGCCGCATATAACAGCTCGATTAGGGGCAGCACCCTTCTTCTTGATGTATGGACAAGACATCCGACTGCCGTATTCGGTGGTCTTGGACCCTCAACAGATGCACCTTTACACGGTGGAACAGTACCGGGTGTGGTGTAACACGACCCGACGAGTGTTCCAAGCTACGCAAAACGTCTGCTGTTGAGGGCGGTACGATAGACGGTTTCGGGCTCACGATTCCCCAATACAGGTTAGAGATCGAATCTACTTGAAGAAAATGCAACTGTCGAAACACAAGCTCGAACCGTCATATATGGGACCGTATGGTGTGAAGGAGATCAAGCACTCCTCTGCTGTGATTCAGGCATATTCGTACAGGGCTGTGAGCGAGCACCACCTGTCGCACTTGCGTCCGGTGCTCGAGGACAGCGTAGTGTTTTACACCAATAAACCAGTACCCCCACCTGGGAGATGAGCCAGTGAAAAATACCGGAGCGCAAGTGGGCGCCCCACCGAGAGCACAAGACCGAGCTCCCGAGCCTATGTCATACGTAAATGCTGTTGCAAAGTAAATGAAAGGGGTCAGTGAACAGAGTCTGTAAATGCCAACCCACGTCTTTGCCTAGGATTCAGAATCATACCAGTGTTATTTTTTTTTAAATCTTATTTCTTGATATCTCGATCAGATTGTAATGTGTCACGAATTTATGTTGTTTGATATAACTTGTCCAAATTATTTTCAGAACAAATGTTATTACCTGTGGATCATATTCTTGTGTGTAATTTTGTTTTGTTGTGGTTGTGTTGCTTATGTACGTTATTTTATTATTTTGATTTAATTTTTTGTATGTGTTATTTTTTGCCGCAACCCCGATTCCATCCTGTTTTATCCTTCATAAATTACACTAATGCTTGGAAACTTTTTTCAGATTTCCACAGATGATGAAATTTTTTTTTTGATTAGTCCCTTGATTACCATTTTTATTTTTTTTTATATTCTTTATGTGGTTGTTTAAATGTAAATTATTGTTCCAAGAGGATTCTCTTATTTTCGTGAAAATTCCATTGCATTATTTTTGTTCTGTGTATGTTTAAATTATGTTTTTTTTTGAGAAAATTTAATGCATTGACGTGATACAATGTAATTAAATATTGACGCCATGTGTCGTGATTTCCAAGGGCAGTGGCTGAATGTGTGAAATTTTCTGTCTCTTTGTTTTCACCATTTTGTTGTGATTATAAACCAGAACTTATTAGATGGTTTCTTTTTTTTGGTTTTGATCTGTTCCAGGAAA
>NC_061087.1:45179165-45219165 GCF_015104395.2 Macrobrachium nipponense | reverse complement strand
GTCAACTTAAGCGAGGGTTCGGGGTTGGTGCATTACATCGCTACACTGTGTACAAATCAACATCTCGCAACAATAAATGGTGAACATAGCAAACTTTAAAAAGTATCCCGCAGGAGTCAAGGGCGGCAGCCAAATTGCCAACATCGAATCCGGGTACAACTGCGTCGTTGTAGCGCTAAAAACTTATGTGCTACTCAGGAAAAACCGCAACACACCAGGTAGAAACCTCACAAGGGATGTGAAAAACCGGATAATAACAAATCAGATCAGCATTAAACACACACCCGAGATGCCACTGAACAGCAACTCCTTCAAGACATTGGAAAAAGACAACAACCTTAACATCTATGATTACAAATTGTGTGAACTGGTCATCGAAAGCATCGGAAAAAACAATGGACTTTGCATCTCGCTATAATGGGGGTAACACGTCATGTCCCTGACTGGTCACTCTACTGCTAATCACGGATGACCACCTTGCACACATCAAAGACATGTTTGCCTACGTGAAGGTATTCCGCCATGGGGTAAAGATGAGGAGAGAATACACAGGTGGCATGTGTTATCACGGTCTAACTTTGTTTAATATCCCTGCCATTCATGATGCCCACACCTGAAGTTGTTCAACCCGAACCACAGTTCTATAGCCAGAGCCCAACCAATTTAAACAGTTTGAAAAAGCAAAAGCATTGAATAAAATCTCGCACATCGCCTTCTTAGATTTTGAAGCGTACAACAGCAGCCTGATGCAGATGAATACCAGAGAGTTGTGTCAAAGCAGAAAGCGTATGCATATTGCTACACAATTGTTGACGGCAGAAACGATGAATACTGTGTGCACAGAGTAGGCGTATGTGAACGTTGTGTCGACAATTTTCTGGTAAAAAATAGCCGAAGACTGGGCCAGGATATGTGAGATGATGGTTGCACATAAAATAAGCATGACCTCTGAAACAACCCGCCAGTTTGAACAGGCTACACATTCCAAAAGTTGCAACATTAAGTACACCGATAACACTATCAAAGTGCAGCATCACTCGCACTACATACTGACGGACAGCTATGGTGTGTGCATTATGCGGAAGTGCAATTTTAATTTGAAATATGCAGACGGAGCCCTACCAGTATTAGTACACAATTTTTCTTACAATGCAGCACTCATCTTGAAAGAAGCAGCCGCCAAGCATAACTTTTAAATCTTGAAACGGGATGGAGGTACATTTTATTCGCTTAAAACTGTCAACATCAAATTGATGGACAGTGCCCACATGATCAGAGGATCACTTTACAGTCTTGCATCGAGTCACATCAAGCAGAAACGAGCTTTGGAAATCACACGCCAGATGTTATCTAAATATCCCGACAAATGCACCAAACTAGTTTTGAGCACAGGTAAACAGTACTACCCTTATGACTACGTCACAGGCTTCCCCTGTTTTCCTTTGTTTTGTAGATGTGAGAAAAGCATTTGACAGAGTAAACTACCTGAAGCTCTTCCTAAAGCTGCATAAAAGGGGCACACCCCTATTATCTAATTGGCATTTTACATTGCTGGTTCTCCACACAGCAATTCTGTGTCAAATGGGTTAACTATTACCGTACACCTTCGGCTCGCTAAACAAACTTCGGCAACGGGTCTTCTCTCTCCATACCTGTTTAATACATACACAGATGTCAAGAACATCAAACTGAACTCACTCCCAATCGGATGCACTGTCAATGAAACATTCCCCATCAGTGCAAGGTCTCCAATGACTTCTCGACACTTGCCGCCAATATGCAGAGGAATTTGATATAATCTACAACGAAACCAAGATCCAGTGCATGTCGCTGCTCCTGAGATCGCTTAAGCATATTGCAGAACTACAAATTTTCCTCGGAAACCATAGGCTGGAATTTGTGCACGAATTTCCGTATTTGGATCACATTATCACCGATGACCTAAAAGATACAGAAGATATTGAACAGAGGCGTCGTAAACTATGTGCAACTGATAAGAGACCATGAGATGTATCACTGTTATGCACAATGACATTCTGAGACGCCTCAGAAAACCACCTGCACAATTTAAAAATCATTGTAAGGTGAACAATGTCCAGTCTGGTAACCCGGGGGAGAAACAGCAGCAACTCGCTCATATAAAGCATCCTAAGGAATGAACCAAGAAGAAGATCTGAATTGTGGGAAAGATGGGAAAATGAGGCCTTTGTCCCCTAAAGGACTTAATCTCTGTATTGGAAAGATGTCATCTGAAGATTTTGTCATTATTAAATTTATTGCTGATATTTTACTTTTTCATTATTACTGTGATTACTATCAAGTTAAAGGTTTTTTTTACATTCTATTTTCATACTTAGTCCTCTGGGCCTGACTACTGTAACCCCCAAAGGTCTCTAGTTGAAATTTAGGTTATATAATCTGTGCAACTAACTGTTATAACTCTCAATGCATTTTTTTTCTCACCAACATTATTACTGTTATTACCAGTATTATGATTACTATCTTTTATGCTACCTCAGCTATTTGTGGATAAGTGCCGAGCACTCATTTTTTTTCAGTCATTTTGTCTCATGTATCTAGATTGTGTAGTACTGTCTGTATTTTGTATATTCCATGTATATGGCCCTGAGCTGAAATAAAGGATATTATTATTATTATAAAAAACCCGGCATCCCTCCCAAAGTGTGTTTCAATTCCTCACTGACAGGGGAAAGCATACCTTGTGAAGGATATGAACACGTCTGCAAAGTGTGGAATGCTGCAAACTGTTCTAACTTACTGGATTACACTATTTTATACGTTCTCATTGATGTGGGATTATTGGGGGATGTTTACTTAACTTGGAGGAAGGCTTCTTATACACAGTTTGGACTGGACCCAGTTTACTATTTAACGTCTACCTCCTTCTCACTAGACGCTTTTGCTTCACACTTTGCGAATGCGCCTCCCCTTGACTTCCGATGGGGAAACTTACCAACTGATCGCTAACAACATCAGAGGCAATTTTTGCAGTCTAGTCCAAAGGCACGCCATACCAAACGACCCTGAGTTAAACCCACAATTTAAAACTGGTGACCGACGATCATATATAGTGTATGTCGATTTTACCACTCTTTATTCTACGGTTATGAGTAGATATAAAATGCCTTTGGATGAAATAACGGAGCTCTCCCGCACGCCCGCACTAGAGAGGTTTACAGCCAGCGATAACACATCCATCAATTCGGAAGGGGAACACGGTTATTTCATCCTCCTCAATACTAAGCAGGTGAGAGATGATGTCGCTCTCAGGACGGATGAGTTCCCTCTAGCTATACATCACATGAACATAATCCTCCATGATCTATCCCTTACACTAAAAGCCTATTGGAAAAGTTTAATGTGACGTTCCCTAAAAAAATGTCAAACTGGTAGGCACCACACTTGCCAACGCAAAACCACTTAATTTGCCTTCCCCTATTGCAAACATTAACAAGACTCGGTCTAGAATTTGACGTTATAAGAAAAGTTTACAAATTCAAACAAGGATTTTATTTAAGGGAATGCATCACAGAGAATGCAGAGAGGAGAGCAAAAGAATCAGACTCTGACAAGAGGAACACCATCAAAATCTTGATGAATGGTTTTTTTGGTGTGACCATCAAAAACCCTTTGAACTATTCCACCAGGACCTTGTCACCACCTATGAACCCTCACTACTTAAAAATGTGTCTAAACAGACATACAAGTCCTTTGAAAGGTTGAACAATCAACGATACATTGTGAATCACTGCAGAGTGACTGTTACAGCAGAATCTGCGAAGTATGTCGGGTTCAGCGCACTGGACCTGGTTAAGGACATGACGTCCTTCAAAAACTGTATGGTGATAGATTTAAGCTCCTGTACACTGACACTGACCGTTTGATCTTCTAAATGGAGACTGACAACCTCGCACGCGAATTGAAAGAAGTACTTAAACCTTATTTGGATTTGAGCAACTTTCCCAAAACTCACGAAGTGCATGACGATACGCACAAGGGGCAACTCAGACTTGTCAAAGTTGAAACAGGCGTTGAACTTATCAGAGAGTTCATCGGTGTAAAACCCAAAGTTTATCCATATGAAACGCAAAACAGTCGGTGTAGCACTTTAAAGGGGATTCAAAGATGTTGTCAAAAGACTATTAGTCATAGCCAATAGCGAGATGTGATTGAGAATAATGAGATCACTTACACCACGGTTCACAATTTGCAGATGGTGGGAGGAACGATGTGTCACACCTGACAGAGGAAGGTAGCTCTATGTCCTTTAGAAGATAAGAGGTATTACATCACCTCTTATAAATCCCTCGCTTTTGGTCACCCTCAGATCCCAGTGAATGAACGAGCTGGGGGAGTGGAAGGATTTGCCGAAGAAGATGATGAGGAGGTCCTGGCACCCCAACTGCCGCCACCGGCCATGGCAAGCACATCCAAAGCCTCCGCCCAACCTTATGACTTTCAACCTCCCATTCCTTCACACTGCTTCCCAAAGATAAAAGGTTGTTCCAAAAGATGGAGAGTGGACCGCAAATTGGAGGTTAAGCAGCAGCAGCAGTGTCCAATAACTGCCCTTGCAAATTCTTGGGTGAAGTTGATGTTTCCTCCCCCTGCTAAGAAACGTTGACTCGGTCTGAGTAGACGTGTCACTCGCTGAAATGTGTGCCTGTATGTACAAATTTATGTATGAATTTATAGTTTAAATTATTGAGAATGTATGTGAAAAATTATACGTATAAAATCAACGCACAATCAAATTCGTTTCTCTACAGCCGTCATCTGTCTAAAGCAGACGTCACAGGTTTTTTACGGGGTCAGCCATCATACACCATACATAAAACCACACGCAAGCATTTCCTTAGGAGGGAAATCATATCTTCCAAACCTCAAGCTGTGGCCAGCACAGATCTGGCCGACAAACTCGCTCCACACAATGAAGGTTATAAATATCTGCTATTCTTCATCAACCAATTTTCAAGGTATTTACATGTCCTCTCTCTGAAAAAAAAAAAGACAGTGCCGCAGTGCGCGATGCTCTGAAAGTGCTTCTGGAATCTAGCAATTTTTCACGACTGTCCCGTCTGAACAGCGACGAAGGTAGGGAATATTATAACAAACATGTGAGGAAATATCTAACAAGTAGGTACGTCTTGTTATATAGTGTCTACTCATGGGAAATTAAAGCTTCTATAGCTGAAAGGGTAATAAGAACCATTAAAAACCGAATGTACAGATAACTTACACACAAGAACACATTGAAATATATCAACGTTCTGCAGGACATAGTTGAAAGCTATAACAACTCACCGCACAAGAGTTTATGGACTGGGCAGACGCCCAAGGAGGTGCATGCGATGAAGACCAAAACGGACATTAAAAGTCAGTTCTCAAGAATGTATAAAAACGAAACCGCCTGTCCAACAATGGTCGCATCAGTTCAACCTTGAACGTTGGAGACACCGTACGCATAGCTGACAAAAACTGGAAGACTGCTTTTGGGAGAGGATGCACAGTTCACAACACTAGAAATTTTAATACATACCGAATTGCCTGAAACATATGACATTGCCATCTTAAGGAGTAGGAGGAGTAGTAGGCAACAGAAAGCAATATTATGTTAATTGGAAGGTTATCCTGCTTAATTTAATTTGTGGGTCGAGGAATCCCAAATTGTGCAGACATGAGTTGTAAAAAGGAGGCTTTAATACGTAAAAACAAAGATTTTATTTTATTCATCTCCCGTTTGTCCCCCTCTGAGAAGAGTAGAGTAATTCCCACTTTAAGCAGAGCATTTAATGCTACCATATCCGAAATATTTAGAAAATTTTCTTCATGATAATCTAGCCAGAGAAACAACCCTCAAACTCATTAAAAAGCTCAGAAGGTGTAAGAAGGAAATCCGTGAGTATCCTTAAAAACGACAACGTTAGCAGGGACGAAAAACATATTGAAGAGTCGCAAAGGGGGCGCTATTCTGTCCGTATTACTTCCTTTAGCAGCCAGTTTGATAGGAAGTCTTTTTAAGTAAGAAAAAAAAAAAATGAAGGAGTTCTACGTTATACCGCCCATTATGCATGAGAGGTTAACAAAAGGTCAGGAATCTTATGGTAACAGCACTAACAATAACAACAACAACGTTAATAACCATAGTGTCAATAGCGACTACAATAATAATAATACTAATAATGTTAATAGCATCAATGCAGGTGGCGACGACAGTAGTAGTGGAGGTAGGGTAAACGCAGGTGCAGGTGATGCATACATTCCTCTTAACATGCAGAGAAGCGCGAATTTTCCCATTAACGCTAAAACATTTACACCTCCACCTCCTTTACCTCCCGTTGGAGATGACCGTACAAGGAAGAAGGAGAACCGCTAATTTTGAATGTGGTCAACCGCGAAGTTACCAGCAAAAGAGTAAATTCCCACCTGACTAGTGTTATTCCTCCATATTGTTCAAAGATCATCAGATACCGCACGTATCATCCGTAGTTAATCATCTGCAAATTCAGGCGTGATTGAATGGAATGAAGAAGGAGACCTGTCCCACCCGCTTAACGGATATAACATTTTAGATGTGGCTAGAGAATTTCAAGCGAATAATAGGACCGATAATAGCAACATACCCAATTATAATTATTTAATTGAACATGGAAGTATTAGTGAACTGATGGTGAGAAATACCGCTATAAAAAGACAGATAAAAGCATGGCACAATTTGGTTAAGAAAAGAGGTTGCAGGACAATGAAGAACAGGGTAGCAAAGAAAAAGGGGGATGTTTGGCTGCCATATTGATGAATCACAAATTATCAGAGGTGGACCTGTTCATTCTTGCAGGTGTGATAAACTTTTGAAGGGGGAGCAGTTGTATCGGCGTATTGCAAAATGATCAGAGATGAACTGGTTATATCGTGTGGGCACGATAAAATTTCGAAGGGGAGTGAAGCTTAGCATGAATCACGGCGATGAGGAGGAGAGGATGTGGAAACCTCGGCAAGTTTAAGAGTGCATTAGCATATTTAGGCTCACTGAGTGTTGATGTGCACACTCTCATTCACTGTTCGAGATGGCTTTTTCACCCTGGAAGCTGGTTTTGGAGAGTTTATCTGAGACCAAGTTCAAGAAGAAGGATTGTTGCCTGGTTGTAGCCACTAACTGTGTAACATGTCTAAATTATGGATTAGTTGAAGACATTGTGAGGGTTTACCTCTACAATAATATTGCGGGTCACCATTACAACAGAACTGGGACTAGTTATGCTCCACTCCATCACCGTGGGAGAGTAGTACCGCCATTCTGACATCACCCGAGGGAGAGAATATGTTCTATGCTGAAGAACCTGACCTTCCCATGATCTTCACTTTGTTAACCCAATATGGAATTGGTGCGCTCGTGAGAGACAATGAATTTGCCAGTTCGGGTATAATGTATTTTAAGGATGAAGACCATGTGGAAAGGTTGCAGAACGATACGAGAGAAATGAGATACAATCACTTGTATTCAGCATATAAGAGTTTAAAAATTCAATTAAAAAAAGTATCATTTGAAGATGTGAAATATGTCCTATTCCCCACAGGATAGGACAAAGCGGTCGTGTGAACTGTGTCTGGTTAAACCAATTCCTAAGTGTGATTATCTCTTTTGGCGAGAGAGATGAAACACCACGGAAAGGTCACATGTATAGTTGTCAAGGAATCAGTTTTATCCTTCATGGAAGAGAAGTGTGTGGGAGATGTGTGGTTGAAGGATTAATTTTCCAAATTGAGATGTTTGGAAGTGATGGAAACAAAGAAATTAAGTCTTGGGGTTGAACTAAGCGTAGCTGTGTGACCCTCTTATGTAAAAAAAAAAATGTTTGTCATCTTGTATATGTACATGTATGTATGTTTCATTATTTTATATGATAAATACAATTAATTTGTTCAAACTTATATTCATCCCTTCTAAGCTGTGGTATATATGACATCAATAACGTGTATTACCAGCATTGTGTGCTCAGCATGTATAGCGATCACATTGTATATGTGAATAGTGGGGTGTGCCTAAATTTATTTCCTATAAACCGACTGTTTAAATTTATGAACAGGTTGGCCACTCCCATAGCTCTATCAAAAGATGTAGAATATGAATTAGGTGTCATAGGGGTTACAGTCTCAAACGAATACTACCCTGTCACACGAAAAGATGAAGATTTCAGACTTCAGTTTAAAGCCACCTTTAATCAGAGTTCGACAACTCGCTCACATCCTTTCACATATGTTCCTCCTGTAGGCTTATTAGTGGGGGATATGAATAGATTGACTAGAGCACTCAATACAAACATTACAGAACAACTAGAAACGCTTTACGGTGCATAGATTCGGGGTGTTATGCGTAGGGATGGATTATTTTCATGGGATGACGATTTGAAGAGGAAGAGCCTCACATACGTGAATGTTGAGGTTGCCAAAGTAGAAGGAGTTGTGTCAGTTGTTGTCAAGTTTAGTGTTAGGGCTGCCCGTTTATTGGGATATAACATAGGACTGCAATACATGATTTATGGTATGGAGGTGTTGAGAAATCAATGCTCAAAAACTCCCTATCTTGATGATCACAGTATTGATTACGTTTACTTATATTCCCACATTATTCAACCCTCATCGCTGGGTGATAAAACGGTAAACATCCTGGGCTGTTTTACGATGGAATGTGGACATGACGCAGTTTATAAACCTTTAAATACAAATGTGGTAGATTACATTTCCATTGGTGTGACGAATCAGAAGGGGGAGGATATTGAGTTATTGAAGGTAAGACCTAGATAAGTGAAATTATGTGCAGTACTTCACCAGTATGACGGGTGAACACATTATGTATGTGAGCAGTCTAGGCTGCTTGGACAAGTACGTGAATAACTCAGCATCTGGGTTTGTGAATAGTTACTTGCTGCTATATTCCTACCGAATGGAAGCAAATATGAAGTGGGTCTAGCTTCGATCATGTTTCCAGTAGTTTACTATGCTGTATTATCAAGAGATGAAGAATTCTCCCTCCAGTTTGTTACTAAACGTGGTAAAAATAATAAGTGTGCCTATATCTATAGACTGACGACGGTTGTGTTAGCGGGGTACATGAACATTTAAAAGTATATTTTGACTGCGAATACAAAAAAGAAAGAAAGAAAGAAAAAAAAAACGTTTTCAACAGTAATGATGTATTTGGTTGGGATAAAGACAGCAGGAGAATTATTATCCCTCACGTTAAGAGGAGGAAGATTTAGGTGGGGACATTGAAAGTGTCTGTCAAATTCAGTAATAAAGCAGCCAGATTGCTGGGTTTTAAATATAATACAGCATACAAAGTTTACGGCTTTGATGCGGTCAATGCACATATCTCTGTTGATTCCCCTTACCCGATAACTGCGGTGTAGATTATATGTATGTGTACACCAATATTGTTCAGCCGACTGCTTTTGGAAGGAAACTAGTAAATATATTGGATTGTTTTACATTAGAGAGCGGCAAAGGGAAGGGGATACACAATATGATATACAAAGCGCTGAACACGAACATTCTAGAGTGTATTTCAATCATCATCTCCGACCATAATGGAAGGCGCATTCATTTCAATAACGACTTGAGCGTCACCTGTGTGCTTCATATAAGGCCTATATAGGGAGGTATGTATAAAACCTGCATTCTTTTCCTTTATGTTATTCATTTTCGCGAGCTTGTGTAATTAAGAATGCTCAAATGAGCGCTCTGCATAATATTCAAGGGAGGGATTAAAGGTTTTTTTTAACAGGTATGAGGGTCATATTCACCCCTCCCTCGGAGGTGGAATTTATAAAGTTGTTCTTGTCTGAACCCTTAAGAGAGGGAGAGAGTCTAGAGGACATTTTGATCTTCTATCCGAGCCATAGAAGAAGTGGAGGTGTATTTTCAGCCATGGCCGGCATTGCACGCTGGGTACTCCCTTTCCTGTTCAGTGCTACTAAACCTTCAGTTAAAGAGTTTGGTAGATTGCTTCCATTGGATGTAGTGAACGATCAGCGGGCCCTGAGGGAATCTTTAAAAAGGCAAGGAGTGACATCTCTCAATAGTAGTGGTAGAATAAGGATTCCATTTTAATAGATCAACCTTTCAACAACTGTATGCCTGAAAAGATTACGTTAGCTATGATTGGTATGCAAACATTTTTATTGGGCAGAATGAGGATTCCATTTAATAGATCAACCTTTCAACAACTGTATACCTGAAAAGATTACGTTAGCTATGGTTGGTATGCAAATGTTTTCAGGGAATTATGCGGCCAATAGTTTGTACTTTTAGCGTGCACATCACTGTTAATGGGAATATATTGTGTAATATCAACTGCCATTTTCCTAATACTGTCACGTAATTGTTTTACAAGACGCAGAAGTCAATAGGAGGTGGTCATGATAGCCTCATCGCCTACGGCAGTTTTAAAAACGGAAGGGCTGTCTTTTGTTTTAGCTTCGTCACGGAAGAGGTTGAAGATTCAATGCCGGTAGAAATTTCAGCTAGATTGAGAATAGCTATAAAGCTCGGAGCAGTCGCACCTCATCCTTGCATTATTTTTATTGTTTGGAGAAACCAAGGGTATTTTAACAATTGATTTGGATAGAGTCGTTCAGTGTGATGTTAGGGGTTAGGAGTGATGGGTATGAAAGAAATTGAGACTGCTTTACAAGGTTCACTAGGGAGTGTTATTAAATATTTAGGTGCGTTCGCTTCGGATTAAGTGGGCACGTTCATAATACCTGTAAATAGAAATAAACCGTTAGTTTTTATATCTAATACTCTGCCTTCAACTTGTAGTATCGATGTTGTTGTTGGACACTGGGTGTGTTTATATATTGACTTTTCACCTAGGGATACAATCTTCTTTTTTGACAGTTATGGCATAAACCCTGAAATTTATTCGGGCGGCTTCTTGGCTTATCTCCACGCAAATTCGGGATTTGCCCTTCGCCAGTCTATAAAGCAGATTCACTGTACGAGTCATAGAGGGTTGAAACCAGTTTTGTCGTTAATGAACGTTGTCTACTCACCATGTCATTTGGAAAGTAATGACAGGTGGGTGACGGAATACTATTGCAAGTATTTCAAAAGGGTGAAATGTTCTCATTGGAGTTCAAGTAGTAAACGGGCTGTCACATACAAGGAGTGTATGCATTCGTTAAATAAAATGTAATAATCATTTTTTGATGTTAATATACATCATATAATTATCTTTTTTTATTTCTTGCAAGTGTTTGGTTCTTCTAAGTCCCATTATTTCTCTTCCTTAGGATGAGTGGGAAAGGAGGGGCTGTTCCGCACGGGGCACAGGTGGAGGACGAATGTCAAAAGATACAAGATAATGAATTTAGAAGATTGTGGTTTTTTATTGTAAAATTGTTAAGCAGTTTGAGATTGGTGATAAGGAGTCGTGGCGGAATTGCTTTTGAAAGTGTCTCGGGAGAAACACGCGAATCTGACACTTGTTAATGTGTACCTGTTTATGTAATAAAAATATGTGAATGGTCATAATTGCTTTTTATTACCCTCATTCTTTACTGTTCAACCTTCCATAGAGTTTCATTATGTTAGGTTATGGAAAGTAGAAATCTTTTCGCATTCATGCTATTACTTGATATGACATGTTGTGCACCTGGCAGTGAGTGACAGAGAAGTGGTAACTGTTGTGGGTGTTTAGCAGCTGCTCATCTGAATTTGAATGGAGATGTTAGGTTAGGTTAGGTTAGGTTTGGTTAAGGGACTTAGAATTTTTTCACTCGGTGGGTTAGGTTAGGTTAGGCTAAGGGACTTAGAATTTTTGGTTTTCCCTTGGAGTTATATTATATCCTACTCTCTCCATGAGCGATTTTAGGGTTCTTTTCTGAACTAGAGTGAAATATTTCGTGGTTTTCCCGTAAAGTCGTTAATGGTCAATGTATGTGAGGTTAAAATAAAGGCAAGCCAATGGGGTTTATCGCCTGTGAGCCGAATTGGGGGTCGGGTGTTGAGGTTGAGCCGAAACGGTATCATTTCCAAACTTTATTTTCTTCTTGGCTGGGATTTTTGGCTTTTACTTCTGTTCTTTCTGTTTACGTTCAAGCTTTTCTGGAGTGTCCAGTGTAATCATGCATGATCCCTACATTCGGCCATTAGCTGTCTTCCTTTCTCTCTCCTGCTTCTGGGAATGGTCGAATATTCTCGGGAGAAAACTGCTGTCGTGATGATGGTGTAGTTTGTAGTGCTTGTAGGTGGTGAAAGCTCTCCTGGTCAACCCTGTTTTTATCTTTCTTCACATAATCATGTTCTACCTGAACCACCCTTTTCTCTAAACTCCTGAAGGGTATTTTTTACAGCAGCAGCATTCCTTTCTGTATTGGTTTTCTTCTTATACTCTAGTATCATGGCAGGCTTTAAGGAACTATAATCAATCTGAAGCAAAGGATAGGCTTTTTTTTTTGTAATGAGGGGTCCTATGATGGGTTTATGAAGTGCTTTATAAGGTAATGAGGAGCTAATGAATGGATAGTATGGATACATAAAATATAACGTAAATATTGATAGTGAAAATCCTTAGTTTCTTTGTCAGAATTCATAATTAGTAAAGCATTTGCTAAGAGGGATGATTCGGGCATGTCCTAATCATCCCGACCCTAGACCATCCGACAGATCATAACCATTTGATGTCACCCTCAGCCCCATGTCCTTCGAGATTACAGACAAGTAACAGCTACAACATCTTCGTCATACAGAACAAATTCACACCCAAAAGGATAATCAACTCCCTTATCATATGCACTATACCACACCTAACGCCAAAAATTACATAGGAAATGAGAAAAACTACAAAATTTAACCTCCATACTAAAGTACACGTCATTTCTCAACTAAAGTCCATGTCAATAGTAAACAAACTCGATATTTCATGTGACTTTTCAGAGCTGAGGGGCCCTAACGTTTTTCAGGAAATTTACTGTCCGGACCTTCCTACTGTCCGAATCATCACCATTTCCCTACATTTTAGCATGGGAGGCAGGAGACTCAAAGTATATAGGGTCTGCTCAACCACTCGGCAGTGGGGGCGGAGCTAATACTGTGACGTCACAAGAGTAACACTTCCCGTGCGTCTCCATTGAATTACTTAAAGAAGCTTTAGTTTTTATATATTTAATCCATATCGCATGGTGTTTTTGATAAATCTTGATAAAAAATCTGTAAAAAGAGGTCACATGCTTGATGTTTTTTAATACCCATTCAAAGTATATAGGGTCTGCTTCAACTCAGCAGTGGGGGCGAGCTAATACTGTGACGTCACAAGAGTAACACTTCCTGCTTCTCCATTGAATTAGTTAAGAACCCTTAGTTTTTATCATTTGAATCCATATCGCAGAGAGGTCACATGTTGATTTTTTCACCCTAACCCAGTCTTCCTCATTTAGTCACCAAACCTTGTTTTATTGCACATAAAATATACCAGTTTGAACACACATAGCTACACCAGCTTTCTTCATATATTTATTCTTTACTTATTTATTTACTTATTTATTTACTTCCTACTGTCCGAATCATCACCATTTCCCTACATTTTAGCATGAGAGGCAGGAGACTCAAAGTATATAGGGTCTGCTCAACCACTCGGCAGTGGGTGGGGGCAGAGCTAATACTGTGATGTCACAAGAGTAACACTTCCTGTGCGTCTCCATTGAATTACTTAAAGAAGCTTTAGTTTTTATACATTTAATCCATATCGCATGGTGTTTTTGATAAAATCTTGATAAAATCTGTAAAGAGGTCACATGCTTGATGTTTTTAATACCCATTCAAAGTATATAGGGTCTGCTCAATTCAGCAGTGGGGGCGGAGCTAATACTGTGACGTCACAAGAGTAACACTTCCTGCTTCTCCATTGAATTACTTAAAGAACCCTTAGTTTTTATACATTTAATCCATATCGCAGAGAGGTCACATGTTTGATTTTTTTAATACCCATTCTCTCATTTAGTCACCAAACCTTGTTTTATTGCACATAAAATATACCAGTTTGAACACACATAGCTACTCCAGCTTTCTTCATATGTTTATTCTTTACTTATTTATTTACTTACCTATATACTGGTTTGCTGCATTCTCTTCAAGTCCATTTTTTATAACATGACAACTCTCTCTCTCTCTTTCTCTCAGGTAGTAATATTATCAAGATTTTAAATAATTCTTAAGAAATGTATTTACTTCTGTCACTGTGTTCTTACCTCACTTTGAAAAGCAACTTTTTTTATGCTAAAGGTTAGAATGATAGATTAATTTTATTTTTAAATCTTATTAAGAATACTTATTGTTATGCAATATATACAAAGAAGATGTGGATACAGGCAGTGTAAAAAATGGCAGTTGAATTTGCACGACTTGACCACAAAAAAGAAAACAATATCAAAAGTATAAGAATTACATCATATACGATACAAGGTATCAAAGGAATAAATGATGAAGAAAATGATACAGGGAACACATTTCCAGCAAATTTCTCATTAGCACTTCATATCACATAAATATACTTCAGAACACATAAGTGTACATATAACACAAACTTAATACATAAAGGTATTAATTATGCATGCCTCAAACGATTATACTATTTTCGGAAAAAGTACAAAAATGTATTCGTCGGTCTGGGTGAATGTATCTGATGACGTTTCATAAGGGTCGAGGCTAGATTTCAGATCTCCCACAAACGCTTAATTTTATATAATTTTTGCGTGCGTAGATAATTTTTTTCTGTGCGCGATTATGGGTTTGAAAATAATTGTAATTGTAATGTGTCATATACCAATTGAAAGGGCATTCTTTGTACTTTTACATGGTATATGGCAAAATGTAATAAGATGAAAAATTATGTAAGAAAAATGTGGTAAATATTTACATAAAATTTAAAAATTTTGGTCCGTCTTTGACCTAGAATTCCTCGAAAATTTCCGAGAACACCTATCAATTTTATTTATGCATTATATAGTAAATTTTATCAGCTTTCTAATCCATTTTTCAGATTCTTTCTATCATCATTTCTTAGTCAGTTACGCTACGAAACGTGAATGTATGTAGGTTGACGGATGAAGTAATTGCACATTTTTGTGTGCGTAGATAATTTTTTCTGTGCGCGCTTGTGGGTTTGAAAGTAATCGAAATTGTAATGTGCCATATATCATCTGGAAGAGCATTCTTTGTAATTTAACGTAGTATATGCGAATGCATGCAATAAGAGAAAAATTTATATGAAAAAACGCCATCGCAAAAATAGTTATATGAAAATGTTATCGTAAATATAGTTTCATAAAGATATAGTCCGTTTGTAACTGATGACGTTTCACAAGGGGCGGGGATAGGTTTTAGTACCGTCTCGTGAGCAGACCCTATATACTTTGACTCTGGGAGGCAGGACTTTCAGAGTTCGGCCCGGGCGCCATTAACGGTAACTACACTTAATACATGTGATTAGAGAGCTTGCATTGTTTTACATACATTTGTAATTACGGTTCTGACAAGGACATAAGGTATCAGTGTCGGACTGGCCGGGTTGCCAGCTTGCCAGTAGCAAGTGGGCCCCTTAACATGAGACCATGAAAAATTTAATCATTGATTATCGTCCTCTGTTTCCAATTATGCATTTTCAAATATTTTGTGTATTTGTCTAGCAAACTCTATTATAATATTGTGGCTGAGGGTCACCTGGCAACCACAATTTTTAGACCCAATCCACCCGCCACTGTAAGGTATCGTTTGAAAAATGCATAAAAGATTGCTTGAATTAGGAGTTTTGGGTCTGTGTTTCCTGAGGGTTTAGGTGCGTCATGTAGATTTGTTCTGAGGCAAGGATGGCCTGAGGGTCCCGACGACAGCTCTGGACCTCACAAGATAATGAACTGTTATCCAAAACATTTTTTGTTCTCCATTAATCTTAACATCATCAATTACAGAATCGAAGATCTCACAAGTTATGGTCCTCTTATAACCCATGACATTACACATAATATTGCAAGTAGTGTAGCATACAGGAATACCTGTCTTTTCCATTCTCTTGGCGTGAGTGTTTCCTAATATCTACCTTAGTTGAAACCCAAGTACAAGCGCACCTCTTCCCCCTTCCCTTCCCATATTCAAACCCAAGAGACCTCATCATTCGTCTCTCATTATCATTAGAAATTGTGGAGTTATTGGAGTTACTATCAAGGAAAAACACAGGCCTGAAGTAGAATAGATATCTCTTGAACATGCTGAGTAAAACGTGCAAAGCATAATTGACATCTATGCATCAGTTTCATTTTTTAACTTCAGTGATGACTGTTCCAGAGCTCATGCTGGGGTGACTCTAAAGGCATCAAATCTCTCTTATAGCACAAATGTCTAGGCAGTATTGTGACAGTGATTATATATCAAGATTGTAACCAAAAATGCTTATATGTCCTTAGAGTGTCCCACATTTTGATCAATAATCCTGTTAATTATATGTTCATGATCAGGGACTTGAATGCTATTCACTCAAAACAATAGCTGAGTGAGGTAACACATCTATTGAAATCATTCCTATACATTTATTCAGACACAGCTTGCTTGACTAAATCATGGCTAGACCGCTTAATTATATTTTACTGCCAGCATAACACAGTGTGAAGTTGTATGTTCGCCATAGATCTTGGAAAAGCTAGGATCATATCCCATTACGGATTAGATTAACAAACCACTCGTAACTCGGTATAAGTATCCAAAATGAGCGACGTTTTCCAACTGGTTAGAACTTTAAAATTAATAAGGTTTTTAACATGGCATCTAATCTAATATAAGATTAATATTTGAAGATGATAATGTAGTACTTCGAATCACCCCTTCTGAAACAACCAGTGAGAGACCAACGAAAGTAATTGTCTTTCAGATATTATTCTTCTATCACTAAATTCAAGCTTGAAAAAATTATGAGTTTTTAAAGCAAACTTATAGCGAATGATAAGATCCAATTGAACTATCTATGTAACATGCAAGATACAACCTCAAATTGAGCATAGGGCATTCTCAGATAAATGAGAAGCAATCTAGATCAGGTGTCATGCCTAGAAAATTAAACCCTGACAATTCAAGACTTATAAAAACTAACAAAGCTCAAAATATCAAGATCTTTTTCCTACAACAGTGTTTTTTTTTATCTTTTTTATTTGGTGAGGTTGCTAATCCATTGCTTTTCTTTGCCTTTACAGTAAACTTCTAGTGCTGACAAACTGTTTACAAAGGGCTCAAGATGTTCACTTTCAGCCCCTCCAAATAAGATGGATATTCAAGCTTTATTTTACTACCATTAACATCTTAGCTGTGGGGACCTGTCTTCCTTTTCCTAGTTATATACACATCCTTCAATCTTTTTAAATGGTCAGTCCACATCAATAAACTCTGAATCATCTTTCACCTATTCCTAGCTGATCACTAACTCTGCACATAGATATTGTGTACGTTTTCAGTTCTTAAGGTTCAGATTACAAAAACTAATCATCCCAATAGATTTCAATTTTTTTATTTTACGTATTCTTAGCATACACTCTGCTCCTTTTATTACCTAACATATTTTGGGCCTCACTGTTTTTCTTTTATCTTTCTATCCTTTACTAATTTTCTGCTAAAAGCCTGCTATACTTCTATCATCCGTATTAAATTGCAGCTTAATTTTCCTATTTTTTTCTTAACTTCCAATTTTATTATCAACTTTTCCTCTTGCTATCAAGTTAAAGTTTTTTTATTATTATCATTTTCAACAAGTTTGCTTTGTCATCCATAATTAGTGCTGTATCAATTTGCAACATGCAACATGCACATTATGCCCTTCAATTTATACCCCATATTTTCATTACAAACTTCACACCTGCACCTGATTCCTTTCTCCTGTTTAGCACATCAATTTATTCATAAGAACGATACTAAGCATTCAAGGAAATAACACCCCTTTGTTTCATACCTACTCTTATACCAAACCAGTCCCTTTCCCGTCTACATATTCTAGTACACCCTTTGTTTAAAGAGTATAAACTTTGAAAGTACTAAACAACTTATCATACCATACCATCAAACCACCTTCTACGTTGTGTCAAACCTATCATATTTCTTCCTAGGATAGTGTATACAACCTTATTAACAACCTTATTTAATAACCTTATTTAAACAATCTTATTTAAAATAAAATAAATTTAAACAACCTTATTTAAAATAAGGTTGTTAGGCTTCCCTAACAACCTTATTTTAAGTAAAGAAGCCATTATTCTTCCTGCAAACTCTTTAGGAACTTTCCAGTCATCTAGACCAGCGGTCGCCAACCGGTGGTCCGTGAAAAAATTTTATGGTCTGCAGAAAAATTGGGACATTATTTCAATTTCTATGTTTTCTTACTCCTTTTCAGGCAACCCTGATACAAATTGCACAGAAGACAGAGACCAGCGTTGCCAATTTAGCACTTTTAATGCTAGATTTAGCATTTTAAGGCGGTTTAGCATTAAAATTTGGATATCGGCTTCAGATATAAACAGCTCTCCATCTATTAGCAACGTCATTGGACCCAAAAATCAACAAACTTATCTCAAAGAAGCAGAAACAAATATTACACTAAAATGGTAATACTTAAGCTTCAAATTTTCAAATTTGTTTTTGTAATAATTAAATCATAACTTTGTTATATTTAATAGGTGAATTTCATATTATACTAAAGTAAAAGTTTTCTTATTATTATCATTTTTGTATAAACGTATTTTCTTGTTTACCTATTTATATTAGTGGTCCGCTAAATCTGAAATAGTAGTGGTCTGTGGAGTTCAAAAGGTTGGAGACCACCATGCCACAGAATTTCACTGTAATTTCACAAAATTTTGGTTACTTTTCATTCTTCAAACTCGTAAATGTCTTATATCCTAAGCAGCCTCTTCCACACGAATTTTCATATTTGAACTAACCCTTTTCCTTATTATATTTTTTAGCTCTACCTCTTACAACATTTAACAGATTATTGGAATACTCTATGACAATTATGTGAAATCCATTTGCTTAGAGACCTTTCTCTCCATATTTCCTTTCACGTAAAACAATTAACAGTGGACACAGGGTAAGTGCTATAACCCACTAACAATGAGAAAGGACAATTAAACATATATTCGCTTCCAAAGAGGAATTTTCTTCATACATTGGACAAATGAAGTTAACACTCAAAGATCTCTTTTTGTGACACCACACATCCACCTCAGCATTCTCATTATTCCATTATTCTTTCTTGTTCTTTCTTTATTGGCCAAGTCTCTGGCCCATAAAGCATGGCTGGTCTAACTACACTTTTATAAAACTTTCCTTTAACTTTTGCACTGATCCTCCTGTCACAAAGTATCCTTGATGACTTTCTCCAATTCATCCATGGACACTGAATTCTGTTAGTGACTTTTGCATCCAGGTTTCCATTCTCAGTAACAACAGAACCAAGATATTTGAAGGAGCTAACCCTCTTTATGTCTTCTTGGCCCAATTTCACTGTTCCCTGCCATTCCTCTCCACCTGTCCACATATATTCTGTCTTTGTTCTGCTAATTTTTAAGCCTCTACTCTCAAGTTTTTCTCTCCATCTTCCTAGCTTGAGCTAGACAACTTCTCTAACTTCTGATGTTATAAGATCCATCACAATGTCAAACATGTAGGGACTAAGGGGTGAACCCTGGCAGAGACCAACTTTCACCTTAAACTTCTCTGTAGTTCCAACAGTGCTTCTTACTTGCGTGGTGGCCTCTTGATACATATCTTTCATTATTCTGACATGCTTTTCAGAAACTCTTTTCTCTACCAAGCACCTCCATACTTCCTGCCTAGGTACCCTTTAATATGCTTTTTTCCAAGTTAATAAACACCAGATGTAGTCCTTTCTATTTCTCTCTATATTTCTCTACTGTCTACCTTAGAGCAAATATTGCATCAACTGTGCTCTTTCCTGGCATGAAACCAAATTGTTCTTCACAAATTCTGGTTTCCATTCTCAATCTTCCTTCTATAATCCTCTCATATATTTTCATTATATTTGATATCAGTTTAATTCCTCTGTAGTTCCCACACTCCTGCACATACCCTTCCCGTTGTAGATTGGAACCATTAGACTATCTCTCCACATGTCTGGCATTCTTTCCTGGCAATATATCTTGGTCATTAAATCCCACAGGATGTCTATTAGAGCAGCAGCCCGGACCATTGGGATACAATGAATGAGATACCGACTGTAACCCAACATCGGAGATACAAGTAAAATTTGTACTACAATAGCACTGCACATCTTAGAGTACTGCAGTTTTAATGACAGACATTTTAGTGGGTGGTTACCCATTGACAGACACATCACAACGAGTGGGGGGGTTGTAGCGGGAGGGGAAGGAGGAGACAGGATCTGCATCCAACATCGGAGATACCAAGTACAATTTATACTACAATAGCACTGCACATCCTAGAGTACTGCAGTGGTAATGACAGACATTTCAGTGGGTGGTTACCCCCTGACAGACACCCCACAATGAATGGGGAGGGGAAGTGGGAGACAGGATCTGCATCCAACATTGGAGATACCAAGTAAAATTTGTTCTACAATCGCATTTAATATCCTAGAATGCTGTGATGGTAATACCAGAAATTTTAGTGGGTGGTTACCCCCTGGCAGACACCCCGCAATGAGTGGAGAGGGGGAGATGAAGGGGTAGACAGGATCTTCATCCAATATGGGAGATACCAAATAAAATTTGTACTACAATAGCACTTCATATCCTAGAATACTGTGATGGCAATACCAGACATTTTTGTGGGTGGTTACCCCCTGACAGACACCTCACAACGAGTGGGGGAGTAGCGGGAGGGGGAGGGGGAGACAGGATCTGCATCCAATTTTGGAGATACCAAGTAAAATTTGTACTACAATAGCGCTGCACATCCTAGATTACTGCAGTGGTAATGACACATTTTAGTGGGTGGTTGCCCCCTGATAGACACCCCACAACGAGTGGGGAGGGGGAGAGGTAAGGGTAGACAGGATCATCATCCAATATTGGAGATACCAAGTAAGATTTGTACTACAATAGCACTTCATATCCTAGAGTACTGTGGTGGCAATGACAGACATTTTAGTGGGTGGTTACTCCTTTGCAGACATAACCTACGATTGGAAAGGAGAGATGGGACACCTTGAAATGATTCAAAATCTATCATAGGCAATATTAATATTAGAAATATGGTAATTATCTGAAAATCGTGAGCCTGTTAAAATGTAAAAGGCAAAAAATTTAAATTCCTATTGTAGTATGGAATATTTCACTGCATTAATTCCATCACATCTATATGAAAAACTACGTATGAGACTTACTAGGCCTGGTCATTTTTCTATAGTTTCACACACACACACACACACACACACACACACACACACACACATATGTATATAATATATATATATTATATTATAATATAATATAATTATATATATATATATATATATATATATATATATATATATATATATATATATATATAAATATATAGATATATATTATATATATATATTATATATATATATATATATATATCTATATATATATATATGTATATATATGATATATAATATATATATATATAATATAGGCATTATCCTTTGGTGTTTATTGATTACTTCACACACAGTAGTATTTTATCTGAATGGGAGGGGCTCACAAGTGACAACAGCTACAAGTACGTGTGCTGAGCCATTTTTGAATAATTAAACCAGTGATATGGTACTACTCTCAATTCCTCTAAGTAAAGATAAGTATTCTCGTTTGAATAGCGACTTTGGTCATTTTCTTTTCTTGCCTATAGTCAGGGCACTGCAGCCATGTCGAAGTTCGTAGCCCAACGTGTCTTACCATAACTGAATTGTTCTTTAGTTGCTGTTGGTTCGCGTGGATGAAATGAAAATTTTATCGGATATGGGAGTTCTATTGATATTAAGACCAAAGTCCCATCATAAAGAGCCGTTTTAACACCCACACATTCACTAAGAGAGGATGTATCACAACACAAATAATTACTGGAAACGGAAATGTGAATCAATTGTTCAGGATAGGCTAACTATAAACATAAAAAAATTTTCACCCATTCTATTCCCCCTCCCGAAGTTGTTGATCATACAACTTGGAGCTCCTGACTCCCAAACTAAGTTGGCCTATAATATCATGTCAGTTATCTAATAGCCCACTTATTTTCGGCTGCCTCAGTCAAATTGATCTGTAACGCTATCACCAAGTATCAGGTACCGTATATATTCAGGGAAGAAAATTTAAACTCAAATAAAAATGATACGCAGTTTGATGTTTAAAGCCAGCTGAGTGTGTTTGTCTCTTAACTTCAAGACGGCCGCACCACAGGCAGCATATGTAATGTGTTTCAATACATTCTATCGATGCTGGCTTTGACGACCATTATTCGGCTAATTTTCTCCCTAGTGATATTTTTACTTTCATTCTTCATTATATCCAGTAGACAGGCACTAACATCATATTATATCCTTACGTCTGTTCAATGTATTTACCATTGACAATATGATTTATAATGCGTCTCCAACACAGCCATAAAAATCGGGCAACCGAAAGTGCGAATATGCCAGTTGTGTACAAGGCATAGGGCGTCAATCACTGGAGTAGCGATCTCCCTGCCGAGAGTGACTTCGGAAGGCCATATTGAAAGGTCTCGGTCCAGCTCTTAGTACTATATTTTATTACTGTTACTTTTTTAAATCTTTATTATTATTATCATCATTATTAATATTATTATTCTACCTAATTTCACAGAGAAAAATTACCTTACGAAAACAGGCCTAAGCACTCCAACCATTGTGGTCAAGGCCTAAGCATCTGCTCTTGGATCTAAGCAGTGTAAGGCATAAATGGTTCCTGCGTACATACAGGACTTTCTTTGCATACAGCAGCGAAGCACTAACTAAACAGTAATTAGTGCAAGCACTAAACGCTAACACTCACAATGAACTTACTCTGTAAGCACTCACACTTGCATACATTCACTATACACACACACACACACACACTTAACATACACTCACACACACACTTAACAAACACTTACTCTCAATAACACAAAACACTGAATACCCAACACTCACTAGGCACTCACTATACACTAAATGCTCACTAAACACTTAAAACACAAAATTCACTAATACTCATTATACCCCAAACACTCAGTAAACATTCACTAAACACTCACTTAATCATAAACATTAATTAAACACTTAAAACTCACTAAACCCTAAGCACTCATTAAATACTAAATGCATACCAAACCCTAAATACTTATTAAATACTAAACAGTGAATGAACATTCACTCCTTGAAAACTCAATAAACACTTAAACACTAAATATTTGCTAAACACTAACATTCACAAGACATTCACTAATTGCTCAATTAACATTCACAAAAAATTCCCTAAAATCCTAAACAGTCACTGAATACTTACACAATAAATATTCACTAAACACTACCACTCACAAGCCATTCACTAAACGCCCACTTAACATTCACAAAACATTCACTAAAACCCTAAAGGCAAAACATTCACTGAATACTTACAAAATAAACATTCCATAACATTCACAAAACATTCACTAAACCCTAAAGACTCAGTAAACATTCACTGAATACTGACACATTAAACAGTCACTAAACCCTAAACATTCATCAAACACTTACTCATAAACCTTCACTAAATGCTTACTCACTAAACCTTAACAATTCGCTAGACACTTACTCGTTAATAAATATTAACAATAGAAAAAATTCACAATTGCACTATTTTTTCATTTCTCTTCTTTTCTTTACATTATTGCTAGGTGATTATTTTTTTGGTCTAGTTTGCTCTTATATTTATTCATAATCTTCTTGAGAGAATGGAAATGTTCGAAATAACTTGGTGCGTGGAGAGATTGTTTAAAAAACAAGAGATCATCTGTGTCCTTATTCAGCCAGGTGCATTATATCTGACGAATTTTACACCAGCCGAAAAAAAATCGACTATAGTAAAAATATTCATTCATAAAACTGATAATATAAAAATTTAACTATGATTTCATTAGTATGAAAGTCAGTTGAAACCAAAAGATAGTAGTCCTGCTTCGATACAACAAACCGAGTAGGCTATAGCGCAATTATTATGATCTGTACCCTGACTATAGCGTATATATTACATATGTATTACTATATATTTAATAAGTGCGTATTACTCTATTTAACAAATGTTATGTACAGTTGGACACAGGTTTCCCTGGTACACCTTTTTGAGGGACTTCGAAGAATTATATGGTAACAGTGTTTACTGAGGGGGATGGGGGGGAGGACTCTTCCTCTCTTAGCAAGAGTTCCACCAATAAGCTCTGGAATTCTTTCAGTGGGAGGAGTCATTAGGTATGGTTAGGAGAAACACAAACGCCCACACACCACACACAGAGTAAAAAAAAAAAGAAAAGAAATCATGAGGCAGGGTATATCTGTAACTAAGATTACTGTCTCACTTTTAATATAAGTTTGTTTATTAAGATTCCATTTAACTTTCGTCTAGGTCGTTATCTTACCACCGTGTCTGTTATTATATATCGGTCATATTCATTACGCAATACTTGAAATTGATCAAAATTTTAGAGTTATATTGGTATTGGAGAGAATCACGAACATCATAACAGGATATTTTAACCTTATCACGTAAGCTAAGTTTATAGTATCGGTTGCAGTGCGTTTCCTACCAATAATATAATAGGAAGCTATAAAGAGAAGTGCAGCAGCACTTCATTGAACATACCCAAAAACTCAGTGAACGTGTTTTAAGTGTCCGACACCTTAGCTCCTCTCTCTCTCTCTCTCTCTCCCATATTAGCTACTTTAAAGTGACATGTCATCTAGAAATACCACTGCGCTAAGTATTCAGTTTTGATATGTCATTAACACCCTTTAATCTTGACTAAACTAATATATGCATATATATTTTTCGGGAGGCGGGGGAATGGTGTCGGGGATAGAGCTCTTGTTGTTAAGCCGTCTTACAGGTTTTGGAATTCTAAAATGTAATTCAAACTGACAAGCTTCTTGCTTTTGCTGTACCGATGTCCTCAGCCTGGCTTTGCTACAACTGAAATGGGTGGGGGACTAGGGGTAAGGTGGGCCTGTTGCGACCCCGATGAGTGGACGAAGTACTAGATATGCTCGTGGATAGAGTGTATGGCTAACGAAAAGCTCCACTTGAAATATTTTCTTGTTTATCTTTAATGCCTGCGTGTTTTTAGTATTTATCCTAATATTATTATAGTACTGTAGATTTTCTGAATACAACAACATTTCCAAGAAGAAGGATTGGGTTAAACTCACTCTCTCTTGTAAATACATATAGAATGAGGAAAGACGAGAGAGAGGAGAGAGACGAGAGAGAGAGAGAGAGAGAGAGAGACTAGACGTTACTGAGGAATCAAAATGAAACTACTAGGGACAGAGAAAATTCCACAACGTATAATGGAAAGTGAAGGACTCCCAAACTTGGTGCAAACTTTTAACCATTCCCATATGGTAAACTTAATTCGTTTGCCAATGATAAACAATTGTTGATATTCAGAGGTTTCATGTATTCATGGTTGGGTTTGTATTCCCTCTTGAATATACTGTACAGGTTATTCCCTACACGCCGTTCATAACAATAATTAATTGCAATGATATGGATATAAACATATCTATTTGGCTTATATTTTCTAATATATTAATTGTAATACATGTTTTAATGTCATACGGACAGAAATTCCTTTCGCTCTTATCATCATTCGTGTGAGGATAAGAGACAGACGTCTCTATTGTTAAACAGCCCTTCCAGTCATTTACCTTTCCATTGTGGAAAGAGCTATTTGGAGAAATGTAATTTGATGATGATGTCCTAGGGTTCTCATTCTAGATAATTTTTTTAAGAAAAAATCAGGATAGCGAAATTCCCTTTAGATTTTGAACTCCTTTAAAATATCAAATTCACCTTTCTAATAAATAAATTATAATAATCATGACCTGGAGCTAAACGATATGCATAGGTCTGTTTACGATTTTTTTTTTACATCATATGACATGGAAGTTCAGCGGAAGCATGGGGTAATCCAAATATACGCACTCAATTTTTACATTTATTTTTAACATTAGTGAGAAGTCGAGCCACCTTCCTTCTAGATCACCTCTTGCAATCTGTTAGGCATAGAAGATTCATGGTTTCTGACGATCTGTGGTCGGTTGTTGAAGTTTCCATTGTGTTCCACACCGGTGGGTGGTTGGCCCTTGCCAACCTCGACCATGAACAAAGTTAGATAGTCGATTGAGTTGTCTCGGTAAAATTAAGCCTATAAGAGCATTTTATTTGTGCCCACCCCGTCACAGTCATTGTGTGTCTTTTGATAGCTATAGTTTATTTATTAAATGTCACTTCAGTGATGGCTCAGGAATGATTTACAGTTTTAATAACCACCAACCAAATTGAGAATATTATGGATATATGTAATCTCGTTCTATTTGATATGCTTTTGAAACCAAAAATATACAGCCATGTTTACTAAATTATGATCAATCCATCGAGTACAAAATTCGAAGAATCTAGAATTGATTGCGATGTTATATAAATTATAAGTTAACAATTTAAGATATGTTCTCTTAGCTAGGCCAGGGGGTCCACGGAAAACCACCCCAGCTGAGGATGACGCCATTATCAGGGCAGCTCGAGAGCAACCCTTAACCAACGCCGAGGCCATTCATGAAGACCTTGCATTAGAAGTGTCATCGATGACAGTACAACGCAGATTCCACGCTGCTGGGATACATCACAGAACTCCAGCGACGAAGGAGCTCTTGATGGAGCAACATAAGGCGGGAAGGCTTGATTTTGCCCAACGTCATGCTGATAAGGGTTTGGACTTTTGGGGCAGGGTCATCTTTACTAATGAGAAGTGCTTCTCGTCCACATCGCATGGGAAGCTGCATTGTTGGCGAACAAACAGAACTCGGTATGATAAGGAAAATCCTTACTTGTATCAGTTATCAATTGCATTCTTTATATTAATTATTAATCTTCAGATTTTGTTCCACGGAAGTGGACTGTCAAAATATACAATGGGAGTTAACATAAATAAGAGTGCTCTTTCTGAGATAAATATTAGGTAAGGGAGAGTGGCAACATTTGCTCTTTTTCCTCAAATATAATATTAAATTAAATAATTACACAATAGAATTCTTTCAGTGTTGTTCATCACTGAGAATTTAAATTCTCCAAAGGTATATATATATATATATAATATATATATATATATATATATATATATATATATATATATATATATGATTTATATTATACACCCCCATTTTTTTCTCTCATTCAGATATGAACCCCGTAACATCGTTAAGGTGGTTCGATCTGGCCATGTCACCTGCAACGTATGGGGCTGGGTGTGTCTGCATGGTATGGGTGATGTGTTCCGTATCGAGGGACGATTTACAGCAGCTAAGTATGCTGAGCTGCTGCAAACCTCCTTCTTGCCTTCGTTACGAGAAAGGAATTTTCCCTTCCCACCAGGGCCCATCCTGTTCACACTGCTCACGTTGTTCAAGAGTGGTTTGCCAGACAGGATAACCTGCTTCTTCTTGAATGGCCGAGCAAAGGAGTAGATCATGAATGTGATTGAACACGTGTGGGTCCAGATGGTGAACACATGGAAACAAAATGGAACATGAGAGAACAACACAGCAACTCATGGCTCACATCAACTCTCAGTGGAAAATTTGTAGACGGAGACCGCAGCAAATTTTCAACCTTGTTCATTCGATACCCGACAGATTGAGGGAAGTGACTGAGAGAGAGGGTGGATGGTCAAGGTATTCGATTGTATATAAATGTTATATTTTTTGTAATAGGACCTAAAATGTTCTCATTTTGTTCTCACTAATTATTTGATTATATGTTTTTATAAACATAATTACAACAAGTTTTATTATAACCATGATATTCTTGATATAATATTCGAAGTATCTGTAAAAAAAAATGGCATAATGCCTCCATACAATATTGAGAGTATTGCAGTAAACTTTCCTACTTACTCAGGCCCCACATGTGTTTGATGTGTTCCTAATCACCATTTCTTGTTAACAGCATTGAATTATAGAACTGAATGACTCTCTGAGCACTGTTATCATACAGTGAGGTCGGCAACAGTATTGTCAAATTGCATTACCTGTATACTTTGTTCTCTGTGGTGTGGCCGATACAGATATGATACTTCGCCACTTATTTTCGCTTATTAGCTTCTTGAAGTTTATTAAAATAGTTTCCATTATTTGAAATGTAATGCTTCATAACCTACAGATATTTTCAATGTATCTTTGGTGTAAAACCTAAGTTATATGAAGAAGAGTAAAAATGTTTCATGTTTTTTGGCCGTCGTTGACGTTTCTGAGTATAGGGGTCATGTGCTCTGTGGGACATTTCAAAAGGTAACTGTCAATTCAGTAGATGATAATCTCTTTATGTCAGCCACTATAAGGAAAGCCCAAATGACTTCACCTATCACCTGAGGGCAACGAAATATATAGTCTATAATATATCAGTGCATACATAATTTTAGAAAAAACAACAGTTAACCCTAAAAGGTCAACCACGTCATATGACGTGTTGCAGAGGTTGTCCCAGACATGTTGTTTACGTCATGTGACGTTCTTAATTTTTAATTTTGTGCGCCTTCATAGCTTATTGTATCGATATTGGTTCTGTACTACTTAGTACCTTATTAGAGGTCTTGCTGTCCGTTTGCACTGCTCGTCTTCCATTTGTATGAACTGCGAGGAGAGGTAAGGGTGGCCTAGGAGGTTGTCAGAAATGTCAAACCAGCTAATCCTGTGTGGCAAAGGATTGGTGGCGATAATTTTTTGCCGCACACCTTCGATTTTGATGATAGTATATCAAGAATAAAGTTTTTTTATTATATTTTTAATAATTCTATAATGGAACTGACTGTATAGAAATCCAATCGTTAATTTCATGTTATGAATTGGGGTAATATATCAAGCGATCACTCAAGGGAACAAGAGTTTATGACATTTCAGTATCAGAGATGAGAAATTTCTTTGCTTTGGTTATGCTTATGGGTATTGTCAGGAAGAGCAATCTTCGATATTATTGGGTCACTGATCCTCTCCTGAATACACTAATGACATATCAGAACTGCATACTGAGCGCAGGGGTTTTTCTTATCACTAAGTTAGCTAGTATAGCTGAGAGAGATATATATATAAGTTAGCTAATATATAAGTGAGCTAGTATAAGAGAGAGAGAGAGAGAGAGAGGAAACGCACTGCAACCAATGCTGTAAACTTGGCTTACGTGATAAGGTTAAACAATCCTGTTATGATGTTCGTGATTTTCGGCAATACTAATGTAACTTAAAATGTTGATCAATTTTAAGTATTGTGTAATGAATATGACCGATATATAATAATAGACACGGTTGTAAGATAACGTCTTGGCCGAAAGTTAAATAGACATTAATAAACAAACTTATATTACAAGTGAGACAACAATCTTCATTACAACGATGTAAACTGCTCAGATTTTTTTTACTCCGTGTGTGTGTGTGTGTGTGTGTGTGTGTCTTTCTCCAACCATTCCTAATAACTCCGCCCACCAAATGAACTCCAGAACTTATTGGTGGAACTCTTGTTAGCAGAGAAGGGGTTCTCCCCCCATCTCCCTCAGTAAACACTGTTACCATGTAATTTTTCGAAGTCTCGCAAGACGGTGTACCAGGGAAACCTGTGTCCAACTGTACATAGACATATTACAGCAATAACTCTAATAATAATAACTTACATGCTACTCTATAGTGCCAGTCTTCCAGCCTCCGCTACATTAATTTTCATCACGTAAACAAAGCTAAAGCGAGTACTATAGTCAGTTGCTTGCTTGACAAAATAATAATATGACTGAATTATTATGGGGCAACAGATGACTGTTATTTATATGAAACAAATAAGTAATTTTTGTGTTAAATAAATACAAAGGATATAGAAAGGATTAAAATATTTATTAAATATATCACGATAATGTATGATACGAGTCAATAGTAGCCTACTATACTAGTCTAGACATTAATTATCAGGGCTTGCCCTTCCCCCTGCCCAACTGTTAGGGGGAAACCACCCACTAAAATGTCTGTCATTCCCATCACAGCATTCTAGGATATGAAGTGCTATTGTAGTACAAATTTTAGTTCGTATCTCCAATGTTGGATGCAGATCCTGTCTCCCTCTCCCCACTCGTTGTGGGGTGTCTGTCAGGGGGTAACCACCAACTAAAATGTCTGTCATTACCATCACAGCATTCTAGGATGTACAGTACTATTGTAGTAAAAATTTTACTTGGTATCTCCTAAGTTGGATCTAGATCCAATAAACCCCCGCCTCCTTTTCAGTGCGTCTGTCAGGGGAAACCCAGCCTCCAAAATGTCTGTCACTGGTCATTCTATAATCAGTAGAGTCTGCAGATATATTATATATTAGTTTCATCTGGTATCTCATATATTGGATCTAGACCCAAAATCTAACAAGCAATTAGTGGTGCTTGTTAAGTAAGCCACCCATATATTTTCGGCAGACGGTCAGTTTTACATTTTACAAGTCTACTCCTAAATACCAGTAGGGGTTACAGTCGGTATCTCGTTCGTTACATCTCTATGGTCCGGGCTGCGGGACTATATGCCTTCCTCTCCTAAACACTTCCACACTTCAGCTGGTATTCCATCAGGTCCCACTGCTTTCCCCTTCTTCATTTTATCCAGTGCCTGGATAAACTGAAGAAGGAGACTATTCTTTCATTAGGGTTTCCATCCCTTATTATTGTTCTGGGGGTTTCTTCGTTTAGTAACTCTTCAAAGTACTCCTTCCATCTAGCTATAATGCTTTCCTGTTTTGATCAAACTCTTCCATTTTTGTCCTTGATCTGTTTGATATACGTTAGATCCTTTGATGATTTATCTCTGCTTTTTGCTATCTTGTGTATCCTCTTTTGGCCTTCAGCTCTCTCTAAGTTCTCATAGAGCTTGTCCATTGCAATTGCTTTTGCCTGTGCTACTGCCCTTTAGGCTTCTTTATTTGAAGTTTTCCAAGCTATCCTATTTTGCTCAGGTTGATTCCTGTCATAGGCAACTCCTGCTTCCTTTTTCTTCTTTATTTATCTTGGGTGTTAGGGTTCCACCACCAGCTCTCCTTCTCATTTGGTGGTCCTCTACCAGATGTCTTCCCCAATAATTCTTCTACTATATTAAGGATCATTGCACTATTTCCTATCCACCAGGTGTTCACATCTTCTGCCAATCTGAAGCCCCTAAAAACTGCTTCCTTAATCTCTCCCTAATTCTTGCTCTTGTAATCGCCACCACTTTATCTTCGGTTGGACTACTTTTATACCCATTCCAACTCTTCTTAACAAGAGTTCTGACACTACTAGCCTGTGTTGTCTGCTAACACACTCTCCTTTAATGACATTACAATTCTCCACTTCTGTTAAATGGTTCCTTCTGCACATTACAAAATCTATCTGCGTTTGTCTTCCCCCACTATTATATGTCACATAGTCATCATTTGTGGAAAAGGTGTTGCCGATTGCCATGTCAAATGCCAGTGCAAAATCTGTTATCAGCTCTCCCTCCTCATTCATTTCTCCCATGCCATGTCCTCCATGTATTCCACTAATGTTTTCCCGATTGCACCCGATGTGTCCATTCAAGTCTCCCCCCAACACTAACCTTTCTCCTATTTCTGTTGATGTCATGATTTCATCCATATCTCTCCAGAACTTATTTTTCACCTCTTCAATGCACCTGGTCTGTGGTGCACATGCACTTACTACATTCAAGATATGACCACAACAGAACAACCTTACTTTCATTATTCTCTCACTATTATAGCAAAACTAATGTTACCTACATCCGACTTTTCCTTGAGCTTAATAAATACATATTCCAATGGCACAATTGTGAAAAACCTGTCACATCCAGACTAATCATTTTACCGTGAATATTTCCTAGTTTCTAAAGACGTTCCTTAAAATCTTTCGAGTGAAGAAGATGCGCTTCAGAAAAGGTACCAAACTAGGGGCTCAGTTGTTCTGCTAACCATTTTGCTAAAACCGATTGAGGTGAATTGCAAGTGGCAACTATAGGACGCAGGGGACAACCACTCTTATGAATTTTCGGTAAGCCATAAAAATAAGGAAGACTCGGGTTTTTATTGGAAATCTTACTTATTATGATTTGTTTATGTTCTTGTTCGGTCAATGTACCATCAATTTTTTCTTACATCTCTATTGAATTTTAATTGCAGTGAAGTTACTCGGCTACTTCCAGTAACCGACGCTGTCGGTGCCTATGCTGTTGAAGATCATCAAAATGACCGCATTGGGCAAGGACCAATTAGGCGTCCCAGACGACTGGCGGGACTTTCATCAGAAAACGACGGCATTGCCTGATTTATGCTTAACGACCGGTTCCATAGTTCATATGCAAGTCGCTTAATTTGACTCCTGTTATGTTTACTTTCCTGGAGTGCTACATTAACGTGTCAGTTTGAAAAGTGCTACATTGACGTATCAATTTGAAAAGGGGAACCGAACAGATTCCCGAAAGTTATCCTTAATGTTTTAAATTTAAATTATGTACATTTACATAACTGTGGATTTTTTTCTCCAATTTATTTCATTTCATAAAGCTAAAAGAAAAGAGCACAGCGGATTTTCAACGGAACCCTTCTATGTTAGAAGCGAATTCACTAATATCAACGTCAAATTCCTGCAGCAGAGTCGATAAATCAGTGTTCAGTCCCGATCAGACGAATATTCTATGGAAACTAGAACTAAGCAAGACCAGACTAGTTCAAATGATACCGGCCCTCTTTCTCGGAATGTCAGCAAATCAAAATTTTTAGCAAAAAATATTAGTGTCACTGTAACGAATAAGAGGTTAAAAGAGGGCAAAAGAGCGTTCATCTAGTATTACGGAACATCTATTATTATTATTATTATTATTATTATTATTATTATTATTATTATTATTATTATTATTATTATTATTATTATTATTATTATTATTATTATTATTATTATAGACCGCCATCTCAGTAACGTGTGTAAATTGCACGAGCCTAACTTTCGTTTATATTGAAGTCCGCCATCAATTTGATTTTCTCTAACAACCGATACGTTTTCTATTTCTTGACCTAGGCTGGACGTCAGAATTTAATGATAACACAATAGAAACTTAACCATTTTAAGCACTACAAATATAGTAGATTTAAATTTGTGCAATATTCACCATACGTATCAAAATTCAAGTCTATAAACTGTATGAATAATTGCGTCATAACCACATAGCAGGTACCAGAAATTTTGTACGGCATTCATTACAGAAATCCACCTATAGATGCGTCACACCTTTCATTAACGAGTTTGCAGTGACAACATGTCGTTAGGCCATTGGGAAACAGGCGATATATAGCCACAGATTTTGCCAATTTTATCAACAAATCTTTCTTTCTAAGAATCTGAGCTGTTTTAGACTTTTTATTTTCTTATTTAATTTTTTTCTTAGCGTTTCTTCTCGTAACACGGCACAGATATACCTCATTAAATTAAATAGACTTGTCACACAGGGGCGCTACTTGTTTCTGGACAATTCAGTTATCTATCTTCAAGGTAATCAATCCCCTACAAATTTCCACTTGTCACACCATCCTTGTAGTTCCTCGCTGGACAAGTGGTTTTCGCGCTCGGCTGCCAATCCGGTGGCCCGAAGTTGGAATCCCGGCTCGGCCAACGCGGAATCAGAGGAATTTATTTCTGGTGATAGAAATTCATTTCTCGATATAGTGTGGTTTGGATCCCACAACAAGCTGTAGGTCCCGTTGCTAGGTGACCAATTTGTTACTGGCCACGTAAAAATATCTAATCCTTCGGGCCAGCCCTAGGAGAGCTGTTAATCAGCTCAGTGGTCTGGTAAAATAAAACTAAGATATACTTTACAACATCCTAGCATTTCTAGATCGAATATGTAACAGCAATTGTAGGTTGCTTAAGCAGAGGCATCGTGAGTGTTGCTGGCGCGAGGGGGCAAAGTTTTTTATGACGCCACCAAAGGGTGGGGGAAGGACTATTGTCATTTGAGAGTGCTAATCTTGGCGGGAAATGTTTGCATAATAATATTCTGGAATGATAAACCGAATTTACAAACATATAATAGATATACTGTAATTAATTAATCATCAGCCCTCATAAACAAATTCCAAAATGTTGATAAGATAACTAAAATGTAGATTATAGTAAAGCATCACAGTAACCAGTAAGTCTTAATAACCAAAGACAAATGGCAAATTAAATGAATTTGACTAATAAAGGAGTTAAACACTAGGGGCATACAAGGGGCTAAGAAAATCATGAAAATGTACAGTTTGTTGCCAGCATAGAAGTTAATAGCTACTAGAAAAAAATAGATTTTGTGGTAAAGACTGAATAGTTATAATGTCTGACAAAAAAAAAAAAAAAAAAAAAAAAAAAAACGATAAAAACAAAGATGAATTAGTTCACTCACTATAAACCTTACTTTTCTTTAAAGAATGTTTAACATGCGTCAAAATAATAATAAAAAAAAATCAAAGTGATGAATGCTTAGGATGATCATCAAATATGGAAGGAAATAACACGGTATAAAGGTATCATAATGCAAAAATAATCAGACAGATCTTGATAACAGAAAACCTAAACAAAGAAAAGGATTGACAATGAATCGTAGTACATTAAGTATTCATGGACGTTGCAGTGTGTTTACAGTTTTATGTTTCTAGTTTTACAGCCGCAAGTTTGTCTATCAAGTCATGAAAGTTTATTTTGTTTGCGATCTCTTGCTCTACACTTAGTAGAGTTAAAGCTGACAATCTCTCTTGCCTCATAGATGTTCGCAGATACGACAAGATAAGTTTCAACTTGCTAAATGATCGCTCACAAGTATCAGTTGATATTGCAATGGTCAGCAGTATCTGAAGGGCAACTCGAAGGTTTGGTAAAACTCTTTCAACCCCATATTGTACAATGAAACAAAGTAATTCCTGTGGTTTAGTTATCAGAACATCATCTCGTGTTTTAAGCAGAATTCTGCAATCTACAATTTCGCTGAACAGTTCAAAGCCACCAAGTCAGTGTCATTAATGCATTTTTCTTTGATGTAGTATACTTCATTGGTTGTAGATAGTAACTCCTTAATATCCAAAACAAAGCCAAACTTTGAATCCAAGTTATGAATCTGATGAACCGTTCACCCATTTCATTATGCACTCTGTCAATAGTACCTTTTAGCAGAAGTTGCGTCTCATTTTCTGCTGAGAGGCCTGCATCATCTCCAGTTTCACCAGGCATATTTGCACTCTTCTTCGTCTGGCAATTCTCACATCCCAAGTATGAAAGCTCTTTCGCCTTTTTTTATAGATATCTGGCAGATATCCTCCTGACTAGCAAGGAAATAAACTTGCAACTCCTGGATATCTGGTGCTCATGGAAATTAATTTTTGGATCAAGGAGCCGCTTCTGGGCTCTGTCAATCTTGGTAAGTAAAATGTTCCAAAACCTTAGTGCAGCAAAGAATTCAAATGTTAAAATTCTGTTCCATAGCTGTGTTGCTTCACTTCTGATATCTGTAGTCTCATTTAAATCACTTCTGATGGTCTCTGAAAGTTGGACCAAATCCCCACATTTTCATACATGGGTCGAGCTGCATCAGCTCTAGCACTCCAGCGTGTTTCAGACTCAGCTTTCACAGATATAGGCAAATTCTTCTTTAATCTCTCCCATCTATAGGTTGACCTTGAAAAGGAAATATACACTGCCTGCCAAGTTCCAAAAAAATGTGACCATGACCACCTCATGACTACCGGAATGAACCCCAGCCAAATTTAGTGAGTGGTGGTTACAGTTCACATATATTGCTTTAGGGTTCAATGTAGCAAGTCTTTGTTGTATTCCTGATTTGTGTCCAGACATGACAGCAGCATTATCATAACACTGAGAATTAACACAATGATCACATTTATATATAATGAACTTTAAAGGAAGTCAATCTTCATTAAATATAAAATATGTACTGAAAACTCATACAAACTTAAAGATTCTAAGTTACTGGTTTCATCACCCCATTTCCCCCAAAACAGATGTCATCCCAACTTCAATTTGGCGCCCCCTCAATGCTGCGCCCGGGGACAAATGTCCTCTCCAGCACCCCTCACGACGCCTCTTTGCTTAAGATGCCATTGCTTCAGTAGTTCAGTTTCCTTATATCATCCATACCATTAATGACAACTTTGTGAATGGAGTGTGTGTTTATGTTTGGAGAGAAAATGAAAATTGCCCTGTGGTAGGGGTGTAAGAATACTACCATCGCAGGTCCTGCGTTTCGTAAAAGGCAACTAAAAGGACAGCTGCTGCCTTGCAGTCCTACTCTTTTAGTAAAGGGCTGGGCCCACCCCCAATAACTGTGGAAACTGCTGCCTTGCAGTTTTACTTTTTAGTCAAAGGTGAGGCCCACTGCCAATAACTGTGGTAAATGACAGCAAAGGCATGCGGTCGTTAAAACCCCTTCGCAAAACTATAAACTATGCCTGAAGTTGTAAGAAGAGGCGCATCAGGCAACCGACCCCTTAATGTAGGGATCAAAGTGAGAAAGAAGAAGAAGAGAGAGAAGATGAAAAATATCAGCTGCTCTGCACTGCATTACGAGTTTGAGTCTGTACTGATGAATCCTAGTGCCATAAAGATAACCAAATTTGTTGTGGCTTCACTATGTTGTGATTGAGCCATAACAACAATTGGAAGTTGTAGGATGTTAGATGTGTAGAATTAATATAACCCTAGTGCCCAGTGATGCGTGTATTGCAGAGTGATACATAATGCAAGAGCACCAGTTGCAAACTGATTCGGTTGGAGGGAAATGCCAACCTTCCACACCCGAGGCGGGAAAACAAGTCCCGTTCTATAATGCAATCTTATATCTCCCTTCCAAAATTTTTATTTAATTATAAGCAAGAGATGCAATGAAATGGCTGAAACAATTCAATGAAAATTCGATATTATGAGAAATAGATGTATGCACAATACATATCTAAAAAAATAAAACAAATTGCAATGAACTGTTGTGATAACAAACAATCAAACAAATGAATAAGTAACATATTACAAGTTATATGTTCATTCTGTAATGACCCCCTTTGTCGTATTGAATGTCGTCGATGAGAAGTGTTGGAGTAATCATTGCTCCAAGCGTGGGACGTTCTCTTCGATGGGCGGTAACGGAACTGATGAAGGTCTGTGTGGTGGGGTTGTGTTCGTAGACACATTCAATGACACTGTGCGTGGAAGATAGTGTGGAAAGTTGTTTGGGACAAGACCGAGGTCTTTAGATGCAGATATAGAGAGGTGAAGTGACTAGGCAGATTTAACGAAATAAACCTCTTATACACTTGTGCGATTCCTGAAGGAAATCTGAAAGACTGCTGTTCCCAGGCACTCCAGTTGTAAGTTGGAGACATCTCTTAAACTAGCCCAACACTGCAGCGGCGCTGGCTTTATGTTGAAGAATGACAGTATCTCCATGCCTGCAACACATACTTGAACCCCTGTATCGGTGACGGCACTCACGTTCATGGACCTGGGCGTGACTACCTCCGCAGTTCCTGCACGTGTGCCCAACAGTGACTGGGTCCGACGATGGCTGGCTCCTCCTGCCGTGTGCAGCAGCCGTCTCGTGGATGCTGCGCTACTTTCAAACTCTACTGGTGCAATTTCTCTACCCTGCTGCCACCCTTGCTGCCTACCACTGGCATCCTGCTTGGCAGCCTAGAACACACAACACATTGCCCATAGGGCATCGACACTCACAAATGGCTCATATCATTGAAATATTTGCCTTTCTAACACTTGATCCCCTAATCCAACAACTATAAGTTTCTTTAACAACATATACTCTGAAAGATTAAAATTACAATTAGGGTGTTGGAACTCACAGTCCATGGTTTTTTGAGAGCTACGGAAGAAAAAATCACTGACACTTTTTTTTATGGCATTGCATCATGCTGAAAAACTCTAACTGCTGAACTGCTTGGTTTGATGCATGAAGGACGAGTTTGGAGATAGCATCCAGTGCCTCCTCAGTCGAAAGGGTGCTCCAGTTTGTTGCACTGTACATGGCATTGAGGGCACACTGCAGCGCCGGTGTGCAATACAGTCTCACGTAATGGACCGTCTCGTCGGCCGGCAGCTTGCAAAGTTGAAGGCAACACTCCATTGACCTTTGCCATGATCAAAACGTGGGAGTTGACATCTCCCTTTCACATTTTTCGCGGGCTGCGGACGCAGGCACCCTAGACGGGGATCCATGTGTTCCAGTTAGAGCAGTGTTGGCAATACCGGTTTGGAGGGCCTCGAGTGTACGTTGCTGTTGTGCCAGCCATAGCCTCGCATGTGCAGCATCATGAGGAGCCGGCGAATAGGAGCCTTTAAGGCCAGTAAGCCTTTGGGCAGCTACTGTAGGTCTTCGTGGGGTGGCCATTCTGCTTCACATGTGTTAGCACTGTGCCATGTAGGATGTTAGATGCGTAGGATTAATAAAAGCCCAGTGTCCTGTGTGATACATACTGCAAGAGATCCAGTTGCAAACTGAATCCCATCTTTCGTTGCTGAGGCCGGAGGATGAAGAGCGATAATAAAATGATATCTGCTCTGCTTGTATCTATTGGCTTAGCTACACTGAAGAGCGTAGTACGATATCCAAAATCCAAAGCATATATATTCGACTCATGACAAACGTGATCATCGGAGTTCAGTAAACAGTAAGGAATCATATCCTACTTACATGAAGTAGGATATGTGTGTCGGATTCGAATTGGTTACACTTCTAACATTTGATAGCGCAATAGCTCTGAACTGAACGTGTTCACCGGCAACGTTAGATAACTTGCCTTGCAATTGCTTTAAGACGTTCATGACAATAAGGAATAATTTTTTATGTTTTTTTTAGCTACTATTCTCAATATTATTGCTGTTATTGCCATTATTATGGATATACTATCTTTCATATTTCTTCAGCAACACACTTTATGGATATTGCCAATTTATCATTTGTTATCATGTTATCTCATGTATTTAAATTTTTTTATCATGTTATTGTCTATACTTTGTATATTCCATTTATATGGTCTTGAGTTGAAATAAAATTTATTATTATTTTGTTATTATATCTCTGACGTCAGTGTCGGTATAGTAAATATTTTGAGACTAAAAATAATTCATAATATAAAAAGGTCTTATCAAATGCACTATCATGAGGAATTCAATATCTAAATATAGGACTCAGTAAGATCCAAATCCAGAGATCCAGATGCCATAACAAAACCTAAAAAGGTAATTTATGCTGAGTGTTAAATTTTCATATATACTAAGGAGAGGATAGCCTTGGATTGGCCCACTCTTGTGCAACTGAGATACATGTATAATTGAACTGCTAGAGCTGTTTTATTGATGGGTCTGTAGGTCCTTGTCCAACCTTTGGAAACTTCAAGTATTATATGGAATTACATCTGTACACAAGGAGTTAGGGAAGAATGCTCAGAGATTCACCCTTCTTCAAAGGGAATGTGGAAAATGAAAGTGTGACGGGCTAGTGAATTTCAATTGAAGGCACAAAAGGCAGCATTGCAGGTAGAAATGGGTATTTTTGCGGTCAGCCCTGATCCTTCGGAAGTCCCAGAAGTCTTCCGAATTTCCTGAAACCTATGGGACTCCCAGAAGCCTCCGGAACCCCTAGAAGCTTT